>NC_067491.1:43424070-43709070 GCF_947179515.1 Apodemus sylvaticus
CTTACCAAAGTTAAATCAAGATGAGGTAACAATTTAAATAGACCTGTGACTAATAAGGGACTAGAATCAGTCATTAAAAGTCTACCAACCAAAATAAAAAAGTCTAGCGTTATATTGCCTGTTTATTTTGCATTTTGTTTTGTTTTACACCCTGAAGTTTCCCCCTCCATCCTCTCCTCCAGTCTCTTCCCTATGCCTCCCACCTCCCCTCTGGCCTTCTCTGATCCACTAGTCCTCCTTTCCTCTTTATAAAAGGGCCAGCCTTAATGAATATCAGCCAGTCATGCCATACCCAGTTGCAGTAAGAGGAGGTACCTCCTCTTCTATAGAGGCTAGACAAGGCAACACAGTAGAGGGAAAGGGTCCCAGTGGTAGGCAACAGAGACAGCTCCAGCTCCCACTGTTAAGAAAACAAGAACATCGAGCTACACATGACTGCAACATATGTTCAGTGAGCCTAAGTCAGTCCCATGCAGGGTTCCTGCTTCATGGTTCAGTCTCTGTGAGTACTTATGGCAGCATGTTTGTTGAATCTGGGTTTTCTTGTGATACACTTGACCCCTCTGGCTCCTATAATCTTCCTTTCCCTCTTCCACAGGATTTCCCAAGCTCTGCCTAATTTTTAGCTGAGGGTCTCTGCCTCTGTTTCCATCAGTTGCTAGATGATTTTTTATAGTTTTGTGTTTTTGTTTTAATTTATTTACTTTTATTTTATGCGTATGGGTGTTTTGCCTGCATATATGTCTGTGTGAGAATATCAGATCTTGGAGTTATAGACAGTTGTGAGCTGCTATGTGGGTACTTGAATTTGAATTCAGGACTTCTGAAAGAGTACTCAGTACCCTTAACCTCTGAGCAATTTCTCCAACCCAGGTGGTTTTAGTTTAGAATTCTACTAGACTTTCAAAGAAGAGTTAGTATCAATAGTTTTCAACTTATTCTACAAAATAGAAACAAAAAGAACATTGCCAAATTCATTTCCTGAGACCACTGCCACTTTGATACGCAAACCACACAAAGACTCAACAAAGAGAGAGAATTAGAGACCAGTTTACCTTGTGAACTTTAATGCACAAATATTCAATAAAATACTCAAAAACTGAATCCAAGAACACCTCAAAAAGATCATCCATCATGATCAAGTAGGCTTTCTTCTAGAGATATATGGGTGGTTTAGTATTTGAAAATTTATTAATGTAATCTATCATATAAATAAACTTAAAAAAACCCATATGCTCATCTCATATGCTGAAAAACCTTTGATAAAATCCAATACCCTTCATGATAAAGTCTTGAAGAGATCAGGGATACAAGGCACATACTTAAAATACGTTAAAGGCAATATACAGCAAGCCAACAGCTAACATCAAATTAAATGGAGAGAAACTTGAAGCAATTCCACTAAAGTCAGGCATATGGCAAGGCTGTCTACTCTCTCCATATCTCTTCAATATAGTACTAGAAGCTTTTGCTATAACACCAAGACAACTAAAGGAATCAAAGGGATACTAATTGGAAAGGGAGAAGTCAAAGTATTGCTATTTGCAGATGATATGATAGCATACATAAGTGACCTCCAAAATTCTACTAGAGATTCTTGCAGCTGATAAATATCTTCAGCAAAGCTGGAAACAAGATTAACTAAAAATAAAATTGGTAACTCTCCTATATACAAACAACAAAGGAAATGAGAAAGAAATTAAGGAAACATCACTCTTAACATTAGCCAAAAATAATATAAAGCATCTTGGGATAACTAACCAAGTGAAAAAATTGTATGATAAGGACTTCAAATCTTTGAAGAAAGGAATTAGAGAAGATATCAGAAGATGGAAGATCTCTCATGCTCATGAATCAGTAGGATTAATATAATAAAAATGGCCAAAAGTAATCTACAGATTCAACGCAATCCCCATTAGAATTCCAATACAATTCTTTACATATCTTGCCTTGAAAGAACAATACTCAACTTTATAGGTTAAAAACAACAACAACAACAAAACCCCAGGATAGCTAAAGCAATCCTTTACAACAAAAGAACATTTATACAATGAAATAATATTCCACTGCTAAAAGAAAAATATAAAATTTGCAGACCAATGGATGAAGCTATAAAAAACAATACATCCTGAGTGAGGTAATGCATCTCCAGAAAGACAAACATGGTATGTACTCACAAGTACATATTAACTGCAAAGTAAAGTATCATCACACTGTAATCATAGACCCAGAGAAGCTAAGTAATATGGAGGGCTCAAGGAGGGACACATAAATCTCACTGGGGAAGGAGAAGTAGAATAGACACCACAGGTGGAGGAGCTAAGGGAGGACTGGAATATGAGGGATCAAATAGGGGGTAGAGATAGAGCGTACTGGGAGAGACAACTAGAATTGGGGAACATCTCCAAGATGAACTAGAAACTTAGTACTATGGAAAATTTCAGGAAATCTATGAAGGTCACCCTAGCTAAGACTCCTAGCAATCAGAAATACAGAGCCTGAACTGACTATCTCCTGTAACCAGGCAAGACTTCTAGTGGAGGGATTGGGACACCAACCTACCCACATAACCAATGATCTATAATTTGTACCTACTAGATGTACTGAGATAAAAGTGGCACAGAAATTGTGGGAGTGGCCAACCAATGACCGGTTCAGTTCGAGACCCATGCCACAAGGGTGCCCTAGACTTAACACTGCATGGAGGGCCAGGACCCAGAAGCTGGATAGCCTAGAGACCTGGGATAGAACCAAACACAATCATAAAAGAGTCAATGAAATGAGTATAGTGATAGCCCTCTATACTCATAGTTTGGTACCTAGCCCAATGGTCACCAGAGAGGCTTCACCCTATAATTGAAACATTAGGCAGAGCTCAGGAATCCTATGGAAGAAGGGAGGAAGGATTGTGGGAACCAGAGGGGTCAAGGACACCCCAAGAAAACCCATAGAATTAAGAAACCTGGGTTCCCATATGGGCTCACAGAGACTGAACCTCCCACCAGGAATCCTGAGTGGAACTCACCTATGCCCTCTGCATCTATGTCCCAGTTGCAAACTTGATCTTTTTGAGGGATTCCTAACAATGGGAGTGAGAGGTAACTCTAACTCTTTTGCCACTTTTAGCATCCTTTTCCTCATTCTGAATTGCCTCTCCAGCCTTAATACAAGGGGAGGTGCCTAGTTTTACTGCAACTTGATACACCAAGGTTGGTTGATACATGGGAGGCCTGCCCTTTTCTGAGGAGAAAGGGAAGAGAAGTGGATTGAAGGGTGTGCAGAGGCACTGGGAGCAGAGGTGCGGGGAGGAAACTTCAATCTGTATGTAGTAGTAGTAGTAATAATAATAATAATAATAATTTTGTTTTACTTGAAAAAAAACTTCCTCTTTGTGGACACTGAACTTCAGTACTTAATATTTTTAGCTTCCTGTAATTTCATAAAATTACAAAAGTTCTGTTTCAGATTTTATCCTCTCAGACCTTACCTTTTGGGATCTCATTCAGAACCCCCACCACCACCTACCCCTTTGCCCTTGTGAATTTCATGAAAGATTTCAGATAGGAACATAATGTGGAAGACAAAATTTATTAAGGAGTAAAGAGGGAGCACTCTCATGTGGTAAAAGTGGACATTAGGCAAAGGTCCATTTTCAATGGTTTTCAAACTTTCTTACTAATTGGCTTGCTACCTAACACTCCTAGCCTCCATGGGACCATCTTATGAAAGTCAACGCATTCCCTTCTTCAGTCACACGTAAGGCATGTATGAAATACTTTTATAAAGAGAAAGGCAGCAAAGATTTAAGAGGCTTACAGTCTGCATGACTATTGACCTCTGCATTTGTATTGTAAGGACAGCCATGGATAATTATAAACAAATGCACAGGACTATTGTCACCCTACATTTCTGGAGACATCTTATACTATTTTATTTTAGATTGATTTTTGTTTTGGTGTATGGACATTTGGCCTACTGTATGTACATGCAAGACACATATGTTTGGGGCTAGGAAGAAACAGAAGGAAGCATCAGATCTCCTGGAACTGGAGTTACATGCAGTTGTGAGCCACCATGTAGATTCTGGAAACCAAATCTATTCCTCCACGAGAACAGGCGATGCTCTTAACTACTTAGCAATCTCTCCAGCTTCGCTTTATACTACCTTTCCAAGCCTCTTAAGCAGACAGCCTTCTTATGTGGTTTTATTATCCAAGTGATTGACAGACCCATTTGTATTAACTCTTAAGAGAGACTCACAAATTGTATGTATTTGTTCTTTACTAGAAATCCACCAACTGGATGATAATCTTGTGAACCTTACTATATATATGTTAAGAATTAGAATAGCATAGCTTCACTCATGTCCAGATTGCATCTCTTTGACCAGTAATCCAAGTCACATGGTATCGGCTTCCAGTTTTATAAACTGATGCTTGAAGCAGGGTCGATTCTCAATGTTCTTTGAACTTTCTTAGTATCTGGCTTGCTACCTAACACTCCTAGCCTCCATGGGACCATGAAAGACAATGCATTCCCCTCTTCAGTCACATGTAAGGCATGTATGAAATACTTTTATAAAGAGAAAGGGAGCAAAGGTTTACACTTTGCATGACTATTCACCTCTGCCTTTGTATTGTAAGGACAGCCATGGATAATTATAAACAAATGCACAGGACTATTGTCTTAATAAAACTTTACTCAAAAAGCATGTGCCCACTGAATTCAGCTATAGACTTGTAGCTTGAAGACCCTCTATAAGAAAGAGGACTACTGTATCAAATATTAATTGTGTTATTTGACACAATGTATACAAAATGATAATATGGTTAAAATGTAACCTTCTATCTTGGATTGATTTTATCTAGTAGATTTTATTTGTGGTCTTTACTAGATCCTTAGAACCCAGGCAGTCTTTGAGTAAAAATAGAAGCTGAGGAAGGCCATGAGACTTCTTCTAGCCAGGCTATACTTGAATCCACATTTTACTGACCAGATATAAGCACAGTCTGATCCCTTTCTGTATGAGAGGAGCCTATGTACACATTCGGGTACATATGAAGGGTCAGATCATATAGGAGTTGAGACTGGAACCCTCTGCATGACTGAGTCCTATTTTCTTTCCAGTTCTAGACAACTGGAACCCTCTCTATGATTGGGTCCTCTTTTATTCTGAAGCTCTTTCTTTCAAAAAGGAAACTTCATTAGACTTGTGCAACATTATAGAAATATTGGTCTTCTGTAAGCTGTGGATTTTCTCAATTTTTACAGGTTAAAGAAATATTAACAGAATCCAAGAACACATCAAAATGATCAATCAGCATGATCAAGTAGGCTTCATCCCAGGGATGCAGGGATGGTTCAATATATAAAAATGTATCAATGTAATCCACTACATAAACAATCTTAAAGATAAAAACCACATGGTCATTTCATTAGATGCTGAAAAAGCATTTGACAAAATTCAGCATCCTTTCATGTTAAAAGTCTTGGAAAGATCAGGCAGAAATTCAAGGCCCATGCCTAAACACTGTAAAAAACAGTGCTACTACAAAACAGTAGCTAACATCAAACTAAATGGAGAGAAACTTGAAATCCCACTAAGATCAGGGACTAAATGAGGCTACCCTCTCTCTCCATATCTATTCAATATAGTACTTGAAGTTCTAGCTAGAGTAATTAGACAACAAAAGGAGGTCAAAGGGATACAAATTAGAAAGGAAGAAGCCAAACTATCACTCTTTGCAGATGATATGGTAGTATACTTAAGCGAGCCCAAAAGCTCCACCAGAGATATCCTACAGCTGACAAATAACTTCAACAACATGGTTGGATATAAAATTAACTCAAGCAAATCAGTATCCTTCCTATACTCAAAGGATGAACAGGCTGAGAAAGAAATTAGGGAAATGACACCCTTCACAATAGTTACAAATGACATCAAGTATCTTGCTGTGATGCTAACCAAACAAGTAAAAGATCTGTATGACAAGAACTTCAAGTCTCTGAAGAAAGAAATTGAAGAAGACCTCAGAAGATGGAAAGATCTCCCATGTTCATGGATTGGCAGAATTAATATAGTAAAAATGGCCATCTTGTCAAAAACAATACACAGATTCAATGCAATCCCCATCAAAATTCCAACTCAATTCTTCACAGAGTTAGAAAGAGCAATTCTCAATCTCATCTGGAATACAAAAAACCCAGGATAGCTAAAACTATTCTCAACAATAAAAGAACTTCTGGGGGAATCAGTATCCTAGACTTCAAGCAGTACTACAAAGCAATAGTTATAAAAACAAAACGAAACAAAAAACTGCATGGTATTGCTACAGTGACAGACAGGTAGATCAACGGAGTAAAATTGAAGACCCAGAAATGAACTGACACACCTATGATCACTTGATATTTGACAAAGGAGCTAAAACCATCCAGTGAAAAAAAGATAGCCTTTTCAACAAATGGTGCTGGTTCAACTAGCAGTTAGCATGCAGAAGGATGCAAATCAATCCATTCTTATCTCATTGTACAAAACTCAAGTCCACGTGGATCAAGGACCTCCACATAAAATCAAACACACTGAAACTAATAGAAAAGCATGTGGGCACAGGGGAAGTTTTTCTGAACAGAACACCGATAGCTTATGCTCTAAGATCAACAATTGACAAATGGGACCTCATAAAGTTACAAAGTTTCTGTAAGGCAGAGGACAGTCAATAGGACAAAGCAGAGACCAACAGATTGGGAAAAGATCTTCACTAACCCTACATCGACATAGGGCTAATATCCAAAATATACAAAGAACTCAAGAAGTTAGACTCCAGAGAATCAAATAGCCCTATTAACAATGGGGTACAGAGCTAAACAAAGAATTTTCAACTGAGGAATATCGAATGACTGAGAAGCACCTAAAGAAATGTTCAACATCCTTAGTCATCAGGGAAATGCAAATCAAATCAACCCTGAGATTTCACCTCACACCACTCAGAATGGCTAAGATCAAAAACTGTAGATAGCAGGTGCTGGAGAGGATGTGGAGAAAGAGGAACACTCCTCCAGTGTTGGTGGGATTTCAAACTGGTACAACTCTGGAAATCAGTTTGGCAGTTTCTCATAAATTTGGGCATAATACTACTGGAGGACCCTGCTATACCACTCCTGGGCAGAGGATTCTCCAGCATGTAAGGACACATGCTCCACTATGTTCATAGCAGCCTTATTTATAATAGCCAGAAGATGGAAAGAACCCAGACATCCCTCAACAAAGGAGTAGATATAGAAATGGTGGTACGTTTACACAATGGAATACTACTCAGCTATTAAAAGCAATGAATTCATGAAATTCTTTTTTTTATTCGATATATTTTTTCAAATGATTTCCCCTTTTCTGGCTCCCCACTCCCCGAAAGTCCCATAAGCCCTCTTCCCTCCCCCTATTCCCTCATCCACCCTTTCCCACTTCCCTGTTCTGGAATTGCCCTATACCACTACATTGAATCTTTCCAGAACCTGGGGCCACTCCTCCATTCTTCTTGGACATAATTTGATGTGTGCATTATGTCTTGGGTATTCCAATTTTCTAGGCTAATATCCACTTATTAGTGAGTGCATACCATGATTGATCTTTTGAGACTGGGTTACCTCACTTAGTATGATGTTCTCCAACTCCATCTATTTGTCTAAGAATTTTATGAATTCATTGTTTCTAATGGCTGAATAGTATTCCATTGTGTATATATACCACATTTTTTGTATCCATTCCTCTGTTGAGGGACAACTGGTTTCTTTCCAACTTCTGGCTATTATAAATAGGGCTGCTATTGAACACAGTGGAGCATGTGTCCTTATTGTATGCCGGGGAATCCTCTGGGTATATGCCCAGGAGTGGTATAGCAGGATCCTCCGTAAGTGATGTGCCCAGTTTTCTGAGGAACTGCCAGACTGATTTCCAGAGTGGTTGTACCAGTTTGCAACCCTACCAGCAGTGGAGGAGTGTTCCTTTTTCTCCACATCCTCACCCCATAAAACCAAATAACCCTATTAAAAAATGGGGTACAGAGCTAAACAAAGAATTTTCACCCGAAGAACTTCGGATGGCTGAGAAGCATCTTAAAAAATGCTCAACATCATTAGTCATTAGAGAAATGCAAATCAAAACAACCCTGAGATTTCACCTTACACCAGTCAGAATGGCTAAGATTAAAAACTCAGGAGACAGCAGGTGTTGGCAGGGTGTGGAGAAAGAATTCATGGAATTCTTAGGCAAATGGATGGAACTAGAAAATATCATCCCGAATGAGGTAATCCAATCATAAAAGAACACACATGGTATGCACTTACTGATAAGTGGATATTAGCCCCAAAGCTCAGAATACCCAAGACACAATTCACAGCCCAAATGAAGCTCAAGAAGGAAGAGCAAAGTATGGATACTCTGGTCCTTCTAAGAAGGGGGAACAAAATACCCACAGGAGGAGATACAGAGACAAAGTGTGGAGCACACACTGAGGGAAAGACTATCCAGAGACTGCCCCACCTAGGGATCCATCCCATTTGCAGTTAAAAAACCCAGACATTATTGTGGATGCCAACAAGTGCTTGCTGACACAGCCTGATATAACTGTCACCTGGGAGGCTCTGCCATTACATGACAAATACAGAGAGGGCACTCTCAGCCAACCATCGAACTGAGCACAGGATCCCCAATGGAGGAGCTAGAGAAAGGACCCAAGTAGCTGAAGGGGTTTGCAGCACCATTGGAGAAATAACAATGAGAACCACACAGTATTTCCAGAGCTCCTAGGGAACTAAACCACTAACCAAAGAGTGCACATGGAGTTACCTATGGCTCCAGACACATCCAGAGGATGGCCTTGTTGCATATCAAAGGGAGGAGAGGCCTGAGGTCCTGAGAAGGCTAGATACCCCAGTATAGAGGAATGCCAGGACATGGAAGCAGGAGTGGATGGTTTGGTAAGCAGGGAGGAGGGAATGGGTTAGGAGATTTTCAGAGGGGGAACCAGGAAAGGGGACAACATTTAAAATACAAATAAAGAATATATGTAATAAAAAGAATAAAAGGAAATATTAATGAGCTTCAATATGGAATCAGTCCTCTGTTTTTTATACACAACTTTTATCAGATGTCCAGGCAATATTTTTAAAGTTAACCACCCATTATTTATTCTATTTAAGGCCATAATGTCAATATGGAGACAGAAAAAAGCTCTGGCTTTAATTCTACTCCTAAAATGTGTTGCTTTTATAGCTTCCAGAGAAATGCTGAGTCCCCACAAGCCTCCATTCCGTACCTGTAAAATGGGTTTGATGATATCTGCTTCATGATATTGCACAGTGGTGGCAAAGAATGTGAATGCATGCAGAAAGTAGAACACACCTGCACTTGAAACATGGACCCTTCATTAGTAGACATTGGCAATAATGTCATCTATTACTGAGTGATGGGAGATAATTTCCAACATCATCACTAAGCTTTGAAGTGTGGGAGTTTACAGAAAAAAAAATATACTGTAAACAAATGTTACAAAATAAGATAATAAACACTGAGAGCCCTTGGAGCAAGGAAGGTCTCTTGTTGGGGTTATGGGAGCAATAATGGTGCTGTTGTCGTAGTTTTTCATCTGGAATGGAAACATTTTTGAGTTTATTTCCTGGCTATTCCTGAGTCTTCTGGCCCTGCAAGTAGCCTCTTCTATGGTGGGAGACAAGATTGGAATAGTTTAAATGTATAGCTAGTTAGTGGCTCGGCATTTACAATGCTGCCATTATCTGTGAGATACCGGCAAGCAAATAAATAACGGGATGCGTGCGTCCACAGACAATCATGCGATCAGGCAATGCAAGTCGTTTCTGGCTATAGCCTTTAGTCCTGCCATTCAGCCGCTACTAGTTGCCTGCTATAAGCTCAATGGGGATGAAGACGCATTCACATAAAATCAACATTTGTCTGCAAATTTTCCAGTTGAAATAAAGACTGATTCGGACTATTAACATCTCTGTTGCTGGTGATGGTTTGGACGTTAGTGAATCACTGCCTGGGTCAGCTTGAAATTGTTTTATTATGAGATTGGAAATTATAGTAAGGAAGCTGTGCGATTTTCGTATTCCCAAAGAGAGAGGGCTGCCAGGTAGCTGTGTTCTCATGCTGAAAAGTCACCCTGGAAATAAGAAAATATTACAGGACCATCCGAGCTCTAAGAATAAAAAGACAACAAGACAATCTCATTCCGGCCTCACAGAGAAGCTCCCGCTGTAGAAATGTGCCTACGATGACCAGTAAACTTTGAAAAATTAAATCAATCAGACTTTTCTGAACTTTATACATAATTTAAAATGTAAGCACCAAGCTGGTTTGCTCTGTTTGTTTTATGGTGCTGGGGACCAAACTCAGGTGTCACACATGTAATGTAGAGTGTTCTACCACTGAGCTGTATCTCCCGGCCCTGGATTGTATTCCATTTCAGAAATATCAAACTGTCTATGCATAAAAATACAGGAATCTGCTGATAGAATGCTGTAACATTCTAGCAGTGTACTGGATCTTCATTTAAATCTAGAAGATTGAAAAGGGCAACACCTGACAATTATTTAGTGACTCATAGGGCCGACTGTGTATTTGAATACACGACTCTAAAGAACATATGTATATATGATATATCCTAGATGTTTGCCTTTTAGTTCCCTTAGTAATGTTTGGAAAAATCTTGGGATGCTAAGATAACTGACCAGTCTTTGTATTTAAAATATATGTATCAAAGCAAAATCTATGAATAATGAAAATTCATTAGTTTCTTAAGCTAAATTAATTCATTTCTTAAGTTAACTTATTCTTTTTTTAAGATTCTTTTTTCATTTGTCATTGTATTTTATTACATCACTAAAATTTTGATAAGATATAGATTATCCAGTCCTACACACAAATTCCTTCCCTCACAGTATTCAATAATAAATTCTCAATCAAAATTAAAACAACATAAAAATTGACAAATATATAACCCCCTCCCCAACAAACACAAGGAAATATACCTTCTAATTGGGGAGAAGTTTTCTCTATTTCTGTCATTGAGAGCATAAGTTCATAAATGCATGTGGAGTCCTTGGAAAGGTATCTCAGTGGATAAGAGTATTGGTTGTTCTTCCAGAGGACCTACCTTCAAGACTCAAAATCTATAGGATGGCTCACAACCATCTGTAAATCCAGAATCAAGGGATCTGATGCATTCTTCTGTCTCCACAGGCCCTACATACACATGCAGTAAGCAGACATACATACAGGTTGAACATGCATACACATAAATAAAAATAAGACAAATGTATTAGCTACAACGGTCCTACCTCAATATGATCAAAGCTATGTCTATGGCAAAACTTAATCTATAATATACTGCATTTTAAAAAGGAAACATTTCTTTTAAAAATAGAAATAGCATCAGAGTATGTCTCCTCATGATTTTTTTAATTAGACATATTCCTTATTTGCATTTCAAATGATTTCCCCTTTACCCGCTCCCCCCTCCCCATAAGTCCCATAAGCCCTCTTTCCTCTGCCCATTCTCCAATCAACCCCCTCCTGCTTCCCTGTCCTTGTATTCCCCTACACTGCTGCATCAAGCCTTTCCAGGACCAGGGGCCTCTTCTCCCTTTGATGTCCAACAAAGCCATCCTCTGTTGCCTATGCATCTGGAGCCATGGATAACACCATGTGTACTATCTGGTTGATGTTTTTGTTCCTGGGAGCTCTGGGAATACTGGGTGGCTCATATCATTGTTCCTCCTGTGGCACTGCAAACCTCTTCAGCTCCTTGGGACCCTGTGCTCAGTTCAATGGCTGGCTGAAGTGTCCCCCTCTGTATTTGTCATACACTAGCAGAGCCTCCCAGGTGACAGCTATAACTGGCTCTAGTCAGCAAGTAGTTGTGGGCATCGATAATAGTGTCTGGGTTTTGTAACTGTATATGGGATGGATCACTAGATGGGGTAGTCTCTGAATGGTCTTTCTCTCAGTCTCTGCTTTATTCTTAATGGCTACCAAAACAAACTGTCATGACTTTAATAGTTTGACAACATCTATTTATTATATTGTTGTTATGAAGATTCAAAGACTACAAGTGGCTTCCTTTAAAGACTCTTGAGAACTAACAGAGAGTCCCTTCTCTTGCCTCATTTAGTGTCAGGACTACCTATATTATTTGGAATAATATAATATATAATATATATATATATTTTTCAAATCCAGAGATACAGCAGCTTTATGCCTCTCTGTTCTTCAGCTTTTTTTTTTTTATAATAACCCCGACTATATCCTTAGGTAGCTCACAGGTTGTCTAAGCTAGGCTCCTTCCCCAACCAGTACCCACAGCTTAATCACATCTACAGACTCTTTATCATGAAGTTGACCTATAACCAGGTCCCAAGGTTTGGAAAAGGCTTGTCTTTGGAAGATATTATTCAGCCCTCCATAATGACTCTCATCACAATTTTTTTCCTTCCTCATATTTTGACTTTATGCATCAGGCTATACACAAACTCAACTCTCTCTCGTGGTTTAAATACATAAATAATTCTCTTCTTCATTGACAGATATCCCTGCAATTTCTTGTTTTTAATCTCTCATCCCATTGTGTAGTCAGGTGACAGCACAAACAACTTGTACTGACCACCGTCAAAGCATCTTTCTTTCTACTAATCTTAGCATATTAACCTGCTTCCGGACATCCTTCTCCAGCACTGTCACAGTTGGAGTGGGAAGGGTTTATTCAATTTCAATGAGTCTTTATAAGAAGAGGAGAGACAGACTACCATGTAAAGAGACAAACATCATAAGAAGGTACCATGTGGCTATATAGGCTAAGACTGGAAAGACTCAGATGCTAGGCAAGGAATGCCAATGATTGACAGCTATCATGAGAGTAAGACAAACAAGAGATAAGTCTGTGAGTTCAAGACAGACCAAGCCCCAACTGACACCTTGGATTTGAACCTCTAGCCTCCACGATGGAAGTAAATTATTTTTGCTGTTTGAGGCATTCAGTATGATAGGCTACTAAAGAAGCCAAGGAACTAACATTCCATTTGGATTTCAAATTCATGACATCAAGTCCTGTATTGCACTTTCCAGAATATAACTCACCATTTCAAACTCTGTTCCTCAGGTATCATAAAAGTAGGTATTTCAGGCCTAGATAGGCCTGAAAGTTCCCCTGATCTCATTGACACTTTCCAGTCCAACTTTTCATGTGAGGATGCTCTTCAAATACAAATATCTGGTCTTCTCTGATGGGACCCTATGTTGCCTTTGCCATAAATGGGAACTCTTTATATTAACACAAGACTTTCCATGACCTCACTTCTTCCCATCCACATTGACTTTCTACAACTTTCCTCAGACCTCGAACTTCATAGCTCCATTCATTTTTCCCAACTCCGTAATGTTCTTGTTGCCTCTGCCTCTGTGTGTTTGATTCATTTTTTTTTCACCCTAGAAATGTCCGTCCTGCACATATATCAAACTCTGACTTCATCTTCAACCTTCTCCAAGACTGTCTCCTCAGAGACATCATCCCTGATTCACTGCACCAGGAGATGATGCTTGTCGGTCTGGAAACATGAAGCTTCCTAGAGGGAGCAAGGCTTGTTTTTAACATTGTACCTTTGACATCTATCATAAAGATAACCAGAGTGGGCCCTCAGTAATTGTCTCAGAATAGTATTAATTTCAATTAAATTTAGTAAAGTAGAATGTTAAAGAAGTGTTGGGAAAGCAATTAAGTAGGATTTGGCTTTAATGGGATTAAGGTCGTTAGTAACATTGTATTCATTACTCACTTACCAAGGATGTACTGGGTACATTGGATGTATCAGACCATGTGTTTGACACTGAAGGTGTGAAACCAGAGAGGGGACGGCTCTGCCTGCGAAGAGCTCAGAGTCACACTCACAAACAACAATTGTCATTGCTAATGTGTATACATGACCAACAGCCAGTCTCGGACCCATCTTATATATCAGCAAAAGCTAAGAGTCCTAGTGAAGTCTGGCGGTTGGGTTGGAAAGAGTGGGAAGAGGATGTTAGCCCTCATAGCTGTCTTCCCGTTACTATAGCCAATCTGCCAATGGGAAAAAATTACCCCAAGAAATTAAGTAAGAATTCTAGTCTACCCTGTATAAAAGAAAATTAGAAGCTGTACTTTCAAGCTAAAAGGCACAGATATTAAAATGCCTTCTTCTTGGTTTTCCTTCCTACCGTATGTCTCTCTCACACACTACAGATGTTTGGATTCTGGGTGGTAAGCAGCTTTCTCTGGGAGTGACCAAATACACTGAGATTTTTCAGCTAAAATTGAAACAGAGGTCATTCAGCTCTAGAGTCTGGTGGCCTGTGGCCTCATGGCTTTTCTGCCATGCAACACCAGCAGAGTTCACCTTGCTGGTACATGGCAGGGGAGGGCTACTGTTCTCTTGGCAGCGGGCAAGTAAACAGAAACAGGAGAAGGTCAGTAATCCATAATCTCTTCAAGGGCAGGTCCTGAGGACCCACTGTGCTAAATGGTCTATCATCTCTCAACAGCTTCACAGGCTGGGAACCAAGCCTTTAGCATGCTTTGTAGCAACTGAAGATATACTTCATATCTTTCATGATTTACCCACCAGTTGGTATAAGAAAGCATAAAGGCAGATTAACATTTCAAGTAATATCTCACCATTTCAGTAAGCAATTACTATTCCCAACTTATCTCTGGCTGCGTCCTGTTCCAGCCTGTCATTTTTGTTTTTTTGAGCTATTTCTTTTCTTATGTCTCCCATCCTCAGCCCTGTGTTCTCCCAGGCCAAGGAGGATAGCTGGCCCCTGCTGCTTGTAATGGAGCTAGGAATTTCCTCCAAGAGCTAGGTTAGGAGGGGCATGTCTACACTCACTGCTCACACTAACCCCAATATAGCCACACAGTGCTAAGAACTCCTCCAAAAGGCTGACATATCTCCTCCAACTTAAAATACTTTCCTAAGAAGAAATCTCCTTTGCTTATTAAACTGAACAAATATTTTCAGAGTATGTGTCGGACAACTTGTGCATATAAATCAACTTTCAGGGTTAATTTTATGAACTATGAATACAGATCAGGTATGTCACATGAACACTGCTTAGCACAAATATTCAGAGAGCAGCAGTTCTCAGAGTTTAAATTTTAGCCAGAGACAGATAACAAACAATAAACATAATAAATAAGGAAATTACATGCTACCCTAGAAAGTATTAAGTGGTGTAGAAAAAAATCTAAAAGGAATATTTTGGAAGAATAAACATGAAACATGAAACAAAAGCTTTCAGAGAGCAATAGCCCAATTAGTAACCGGTGGAGAACGATCTCATTTCATTACACCATGATGCTGCAATTAATACAGATTATAAAACCATTACGTATTAATGGGAATGTATGATGGCTTTTAAATTACAATCGTGTTTCCAGCATGCATATTCAGAATTACTTGGGAGTTTACATTCATAGGTAATTTTCTATAAAGACCCAACAAATTTGTTTTTAATTTTGAATTTTGGCCTGCCTTTAAATAGCTTTATATCTAGTGTGGAAATCTTAAGTGTTATTTACAGAGATATGTGTGGAATAAATCATCAAAGCTGCTTTGCTTTTCTGCCAGGGATTGATCACCTAGGGATAGGGGGTTTCTGGTGGAGGGACCAGGAAAGGGGATAACATTTGAAATGTAAATTAAGAAAATATCCAATAAAAAAAAGGCCAGTAATCTTAAGTCTCTAAGTGGGAAACAATGTATACACATTATCAATCTTACCTAAATTTTTAAATTAAAGTTTTAATTGCATGGGTGGGGGAGTGTCTTGTGTGCATGCCAAGGTGCATATTGGAGGTCAGGAGACAAGGAGCAGAGTCAATTCTAGTTCCACCAATGGGAGTAAGGAATCAGTGGTGGCAGCAAGGGAGTCACATGTGCTCCTGAGCCATCACCTGAGCCCTGGGGAGCTATTTTCTGAAGTGGTTATGTTATGACGATGTTTCCTGAGAACACCAAGGTTTACCCCTCCTAGAGCAGTAATGACAAAGCAAACCAAGCCTTTCTAAGTGATCCATGGATCCAGCTGATGGGTTTCAGGCTGATACCAGAGCACAAGTACCGATCACTTACAGATACACAAGGGACTCTGACAGCAGCATTACCAGAAAGTCCAGTCCTACATGGGTACGGACTCACCAAAATTGCATCCCTCCCTAGAGCTCCCTGTCAGACTCTCCAGGCAACTCCACCAAAGAGTCCCCTCTTCTTGGCACTGTTTACTGTTTGCATAACCTTGAGAAGGAGACTCTTCAAGGTTTCATGAGCTCCATGAGTCTGCCAGACTTCTCTCTTCTTTCCAGGTCAATCACTGTCCAGAACATGTGTAAGCAGAGAACATGTACGTGTTGCATACATGTGGTAGACTATATTCTATGCCCTGCTACATGTATGAATGGCATATGTCATTTTATTTTAATTTTTACATATTAGAAGGTGGAATAAGCATTGTTCCCTTTAATACATTAAGCTTCATTACCAACTGTCAAGGACTCATCATTGCACCTTTTCCCCTGGCAAAACTAAAGCACTAAACCCTGCCCCTCCAAATCACAGTGTTCTCACATCAAGTATTTACATTGCTGACCTATGATTATACCCTGTCTATGATTAATAGGACTTCTTTAAACCTCTTCCAACTTACAAGTTTTTTTTTTCATTTATCCCAGCTAGAACCTCTTTCTCAGAACTCTCTCTTTGATATGCTGCCCACCAGTCTTGTAAGAAGGGATAAAGCAGATTACTAGCTTTTGAGTGACATCTCACTGCTGTCCCAGGGAGCAAATCTTCGTGCCTTCCCTGAGTTTTGGCTTCCCCAATGTCTCCAAAGCTCACCAGGATTTATTTTTTCTGAGACCGGGACTTAAGGAAAAGTAACCCTTCACAATTTATGCCCTTTTAAATTGTCTCTATCAGGACTCTGACTATACCCTTATTCTTCCCAGTCAAACATTTGCACCAATAGCCATTGCACTTCCTTCTAAGCAGTAGTTTCATTGGTGGAATAACTGAGTCTCTGACTCTACCATACTCTGTTGAAATTTTGTTGGGTCTTGCCAAGACTGTAGCCTATATGGGAATATAGCTGTGTCTTTGAAAAGGATGGAGTTTTTCTTAGGGAGCTAGGGTCTTGGAACTCTATGGCCCTGAGCATGTAACTTTCAGACTCTTGTCTAATAAACTAAAAGAGGAAAATTCTCAAATTCACAGGCAACAGAAGGTGAGGTTTTAAAAAAAAAATCTTATTACAGCATGAGAGACAGAGAGAGATAGAGAGAGACAGAGGGAGAGACAGACAGAGACAGAGAGAGAGAGACAGAGACAGAGAGAGACAGAGAAAAAGACAGATTCTGCATGGTTAGCAGAGGGTATCCTAGGGAGTACTTCTGCATTCTAGTTTTTTACTCCTTTTGTCTTATCTAACAGTCATGGCTACTGTGTGGTGGGAGTATAGCTGATTTAGTATCCAGCGCATCAGGTCCCCAAGCCAAGCATCTTAGATGTTGGTAGCAGCAGGAGTGAGGGAGGAGAAGCTCTGTTTTTAGAGTAATAATACTGTTCCCACAAAGCCAGCGTTGTGCTTCCACAGAAGCTTTCTGTATCTTTTCTCAGTCATAGGATGCTATGCAACTGTACGCCTTATGTTAAAGTGCTAAAACAGACTGCTCTCCCGAGGGGCATTCCCCTGTCTAAGTGATTGACAGATCCATTTGGATCTTAAGGGAAGGGATAACCGTGTGTCTCTGCTCTTTACCAGAAAGCTTCTTTTATCCTAGTGCCCAGTCTTTTGGCTTCTCTGAGCCTCAATGAAAGAAGAATTGTCTTGGACTACACATTAAATCAGAGATACTCTGACCACAGCCTGCTGATTGTGAGACATGCATATGCTTATTTTGAGTGATGTTGCAACAAGCTATCTTGTGCTACACTTGTATAGCCTGTGGGCTTTGTGTTAGACAACTCAAAGTCAAATCTTCCTGGTAGTTCAGAAGATCAAACCTCCATCTCAGACCAGACAACTCAGAATTCTGAACTATGCTAATTCTAGGGAGGGGTGCTGGTAATGTCCTCCCCTCCTTAAAAACTGTGTGTTTGGAGCAAAGAGGATGGCTCACTTGACCTGATTTGGGATTCTAGGCACCAGTGTGGAAAATCCAACATGGCAGCAGCAGGCCTTGTAAACCTGGCAGAGGCATGGGTATCCCTGACCCTTGGGCTAAGTAGACTTGCAGTCTGTGAGCTATGGGTTCAGTGAGACCCTGTCATGATAAGTAAGATGGGAAACAATAGAGTGAGCCATCAGAAATTGACCTCTGCCCTTTACATAGCCATGCACCAGCACCCATGAATGCACACTTACACATGCATAAAGCACGCATACACATGAATGCTGTAGAAAAAAGAAGGTGGCACTGAAGGTAATTTCAAGGGAGTGATCCATCTTCAACTGCCTCAAGTATACTAAAATCGCTAACTAGCTCCTAACCATTGTTCTTCTTTTTCTTGGGCTTTCTGCATATGTCATATGTGGTCGGTTATTCCTCGAACACATATTCTCAAAATAACCACGAGTCAAAAATCTTTCCCACCACTGTTACAAATGGAGGAATTTAACCTGTGCTGGCTGGCTCCCTTTTCCCATCATTAAGAAGGAAGTTGCCCATTTCTGAAGGTGCTTCTCACCCATTTGATATTCTTCAGGGGAAAATTCTTTGTTTAGGTCTGTACCCCATTTTTTGGCTCATTTTTGGGTTATTTGGCTCTCTGTAGTCTACCTTCTTGAGTTCTTTGTATATACTGGATATTAGCCCTCTGTCAGATGTAGGGTTGGTGAAGATCTTTCCCCAATTTGTTGGTTGCCATTTTGTCTGATTGACAGTGTCCTTTGCCTTACACAAACTTTGCAATTTTATGAGGTCCCATTTGTCAATTCTTGATCTTAGAGAATAAGCTATTGGTGTTCTGTTCAGGAACTTTTCCCCTGTGCCCATGTCCTCAAGGGTCTTCCCCTGTTTCTTTTCTATTAGTTTCAGTGTGTCTGATTTTATGTGGAGGTCCTTGATCCACTTGGAGTTGAGCTTAGTACAGGGAGATAAGAATGGATCAATTTGCATTCTTCTGCATGCTGACCTCCAGTTGAACTAGCATCATTTGTTAAAAAGGCCATCTTTATTCCACTGGATGGTTTTAGCTCCTTTGTCAAAGATCAAGTGACCATAGGTGTGTGGGTTCATTTCTGGGTCTTCAATCCTATTCCATTGATCTACCTGCCTGTCACTGTACCAATACCATGCAGTTTTTAACACTATTGCTCTGTAGTACTGCTTGAGGTCTGGGATATTGATTCCCTCAGAAGTTCTTTTACTGCTGAGAATAGTTTTAGCTATCCTGGGTTTTTTGTTATTCCAGATGAATTTGAGAATTGCTCTTTCTAAGTCTATAAAGAACTGAGTTATGATTTTGATGGGGATTACATTGAATCTGTATATTGCTTTTGGCAAGATGGCTATTTTTACTATATTAATCCTGCCAGTCCATGAGCATGGAAGATTTTTCCATTTTCTGAGGTCTTCTTCAATTTCCTTCTTCAGAGGCGTGAAGTTCTTGTCATACAGATCTTTTACTTGTTTGGTTAGAGTCATTAATCATTAGGGAAATGCAAATCAAAACAACCCTGAGATTCTACCTCACACCAGTCAGAATGGCTAGGATTAAAAACTCAGGAGACAGCAGGTGTTGACAAGGATGTGGAGAAAGAGGAACACTCCTTCACTGCTGGTGGGATTGCAAGCTGGTACAACCACTCTAGAAATCAGTCTGGCGGTTCCTCAGAAAATTGGGCATGACACTTCTGGAGGACCCTGCTATACTACTCCTGGGCATATACCCCGAGGATTCCCCAGCATGCTATGAACATGCTCTACTATGTTCATAGCAGCCTTATTTGTAATAGCCAGAATCTGGAGAGAACCCAGATGTCCCTCAATGGAGGAATGGATACAGAAAATGTGGTACACAATGGAATACTACTCAGCAATTAAAAACAATGAATTCATGAAATTCTTAGGCAAATGGTTGGAAATGGAAAATATCATCCTAAGTGAGGTAACCCAATCACAAAAGAATACACATGGAATACAGTCACTTGTAAGTGGATATTAGCTCAGAAGCCCTGAATACTCAAGACACATTTTACATATCAAATGATTCCCAAGAAGAAGGAAGGAGAGGGCCCTGGTCCTAGAAAGGCTTGATGCAGCATTGTAGGTGATTACTAGGACAGAGAATTGGGATGGGGGGGAGGGAGAGGGTTGATTGGGGAGAGAGCTTATGGGACTTATGGGGAGGGGGGAACCTGGAAGGGGGAAATCATTTTGAATGTAAACAAAGAATATAGAAAAAAAGAATATTTAAAAAAATAGAAAAAAAAAAAAGAAGTTGCCAGAGTTTGCCTACTAAGTTTTTTCTACTAAGTTTAGCACAAGTACACAGGAACCAAAAACAAACAGAAATGCCCCCAGTGACACTGCTAATCCTGTGTCTCACACTGTGTCATGCTGTGACTAAGGTAAGCAGACAGAAAGTGAGAGCCAAGGATACAGGTCATTATTACAGAGTCTCAGCAATCAAACCCTTGGATGCCAAATACACCCTGCTATTAGACGCAGCAGGACCAGAAAGCCCAGAAAGTCAGATTACCTGGGAGGAAAAACAGGTGCTGCATTGGGCTTCTCTCCTCTGTCCTTTATGGCATGGTAGAAGCCACTGGACAATCCGTTTCACCAACAGCAACAAAGATGTCTCAGTAGACTTCTAGTACCTAATACAGGGTGAGAAAATCATCACTATTTGTCAGAATATTACTACACTTCACAAGTTACTCCCCACACATCCCCTGACTTCAGAGCTGCCATTGGAAGGATAGGTGCATGTTTCTGTGTCCACAAGGAACGCACACTGTGCTTTCCACACCCTTGAACCAGGAGTAAACTCTATAAAAACAGAAACTGCTTGGTTTGCTTCCTGCCATAGCAACTGTGCTTAGTTTACATATGGCCTGGTCATCTGGCAGATGTCCAGTCAATACTTGACCAAATGATGGCCACCACAGATGCTCTTCCTTCCCAGTTGTCCTACTGATGAAGACAGGAGACTGAAACCAGCCAAGCTCTTTTAAGGTTGGAAACACGCAAGGTGAACAATTTTGTCTTAGCCCAAATCCAGAAATGCCTTTGGCCCTGTTTGAACTTTGCCCTTTCAAATGGCCAGAGATGTCAAGGGTATTTAGGTTCTTTGATTCTGACCTGGCCAGCAGCCAGAGATGCCAGGAGGAAGGGTTGTCTTTTTGTTATCTCTCTCCCCTCTAAATGGGCTCACATACATTCTCTAAAGAGGTGGCATCTCACCCCAGCTTTGAGTCTTGTCAACACTCTAGACGAACAGTTTGATGATACACCATTTTCTGGTGTGGACCATTACTGCTCCACAAACCTCTGCCTTCTAACTCTTCTAAGCACTAACCTCTCAACTCAATGAATCACTTTCTAAAACTCACCCTCCCCATTGTCTGCCAAACTCATTCTTCAAGTTCAGGGGGCAAAAGAGCCACTTGGCTCTGGGAAGCTTTGCTGGCCTTTGCCTTGCACAGCACTTTAGCTCTCCAAGATATACACACCTGAGGTAAGGAAGTTCGTGTGGCTCTCAACAACACCTCAGGCTCCTCAGATGGCTACAAAGCTGAGAGGAAGTCAGATCAAAAATAACAGCAACATGACCATCCACAGGCAGTCTTGGTTGAAGCTGGCATACATCCTAGCACCCCCAACTCCTGGTTCCTATGGGTTCTCCAGATGAACAATGTACCTGTTCTCTCACATTGCCCATTTGCCTCCACATATTTATGTCTGGCCTTTAGAATCAGTGAAAATGAGGTTTCAGGGAGCATTAGCCCTAAGCCAATGTTTTGGCCACATACTTAGTGGCCAAATATAAATAGACAGGTGACCGGTTTAAGTTCCAAGCCTCAGTGGCAGGGATTTTGAGGAATGGATTCATGGTCCCTTTCCTCATCCACCACAAGTGTCACCCTACCAGAAAGAGCACAGTAGAATGAGCATACACTCATCTCCTTGCTGTGTCTGAGCAGAGCTGAACATTTACATTCAGCTTTAAAAAATAATAATAAACTAAAAAGGCAAATGAAGCTGAGGAGCAAAAGAGGGGTCCAGAATAGCTGTGTGAATGTTGGTCTCCCATGGTGAGAATATGGCACTTTGAGGGTACACGCAGGGTCTGCCTTGCTGTGAGAGCCAGGAAGGACTCAGGCAAAAGGAAGGTTGAACCCCAGGAAGCAAGGAAAGGCATGAACATCTAATTTCCTTTGATTTGATATGATGCTAAATAAAACTCAGCAAGAGCCCTGAGAACTCAAGACTCTAGTGACAGCGTGGGGGCAGGATGTGTATGTGAGGGGTGTACAAAGCCAACATTGGTAAATCTTCTCCCTTTAACACTTTGTAATCAAGACTTTGAAATATTTCATTGTTATTTACCCATTCTTTTATTGACTTCACAATGCACTAGACTAGGTACTGGATAGATGTAAAAGAAAGTTACCGAAATATACCTTCCAGGGAAGCTAGTGTCTAATGTTAACGAAGAAAAGCAGCCTTGGATGTCTGATTTCCTGCATCCCTATGTTAAAATCCTGCCTTGCAAAGTGGTAGTTTTAGAAGATGTAGCCTTGGTGGTGATTGGACCACAAAAGTGGAGGCCTTGTACACGGACATGCCCCCATCAAAGAGGCTGCAGAGAGCTGCCCTTTCCCTCTTGCCATGTGAAGACTCCCTGTAAAATACCACCTACACTCCAGAAAGCCATTACTAGATACTGAGTGCATCATCACCTTCACTTTGAACTTCCCAGCCTCTGTAACTGTGAGGAATTTGTTTCTGTTGTTATAATCCACCTCGATCACAGAATTTTGTTTCAGCAGCATGGATAGGCCAGAACAGTTATAAACAATGGATTGGATTGGAAGATGGTGTTTCTTAGGTAATGCTTAAAAGTCTCCTCCAATTCTATCACAAATACCCAACCATACCTTTGCTGTCTTGAAGCAACATAAATTTATACCCTCAGGTCTAGGGCAGGCATTCCTTTCCAGGATTTGGTGACTCTGGCATTTCTTGGCTTCTGATGGTGTCAGTCAAATGTCTGATTTCTCCTACATATGGCCTTTCCCTTGTCACCATCTGTCTCCACTCTGTGTGTGTCTAGTATCCTGTCATGGGTACGCACCAAGGTAATCCAGGATGCGTGCGTATCAAGATCCATGAATTGACTGCATCTGTAAAGACTCTTTTCAAGTAAGATTACCCTCTCCTGGGGGTGTTCCTGGGTGTAGCCACACACACATGAGAGGTTTGACATTTAATTCACTATAGGTAATAAAGTTAGTTAAAAAAGGGGGAGGGGAGGCCTGGTAGAGGCCACATGTTAGATGTATTTGAAATAATGTATAAAAAATTCAGGAATTAAGCAGAAAGTGTATGGGCAGTGAGATTGTCATTTCAGTCTTTAGGGCAGCAGAAGCTAATTTAGAAAGATGATTGTTAAGTATAAAAGGACATCAAACATGTCCCTGTTTCTAAATGGTAATGTTAATAAATAAAGTATGGAAAGGAAACAATATAAAGGACATATACACCTTGCTCCTAATAAAGAAAAAGAAGCAAAATCAAGGACATATACTCCTTGCCCCTGGGTTCTGATTTGTAAATGAATCTTGGCTACTATAGCCAATGTAATAATTCAGAATGTTGGGTCACCAACATAGTAAATCAAAAATACCAAATTTGAAATCCTAGCATAGAGTTTACATTTGTCAACACTAGAGGTGTTTGGATTATGCATTTCCTAACAAGTTGAATTAGAAGGAATCTTTGGCATGATATGGAGGGAGTAGAACTTTCTCTCTGATGATGTTCCAGGGATAATGTAATTTGGTGACACAATGCTAGTCACAAAGAATGAATGTATATTTACTGAGACCTATAAGCATATGGCAGTATATAGTGGAGAGAGTGAATGATTCTATTTTGAGAGCATTATGAAAAACATGAATAAGAAATGAGTCCGGTTTTAAATCCACTGTGATATAGTGTCAAGTAGGATAGCCACTCTTTTGTCATCTTGCTTGGTCTACTTAATTACACCCAAGAGTTATTTGATCCTGACAGGCCACCCAACTTTTAATACACAAATCTATCTTTAGAAAAATACTTTGAAGCACTGCTTTGGGGGGTTCAGAAAGTGTTTTGGGGTTTTAAATAACATCACCAAATCTAACAGGTATAGAAAAATCTAAAAGGAATAGGGGGATGCTGTCTTGACGTTCTGTGATCATCTGTCTGGCTAAAACATTGAAGAAGAGTATAAAGTTCTGTGTAACTGGCAGCATCTGCTGTTAGGGTCCTCGCTAAGTGACACCATGCCAACCTTGTGCACTGCTTAGCGTACTAAGATTAAAAACATAAAGACAACATGAAAACTGTGAAAGATGGGATGGAAAAGATGGGATTTGGGAATTTGAGTGACAAAATCCCTATAAGGAACAAAAAATGGTTATCTCAGATTTTCCTCCACTGGTGGGCAAAAATAGGTGATACTTACACTAGGACATGAAGTCATTGACTGTCGTATGGAGACAAGCCTTTGGGGAGTATGCTCTGCTAGGTGTATTAGAAGTACTGTGGTAGGCTGTTTGGTTCTTCTTATTGGTTTTCCACAGACAGAGGTGCAAATGAGGGAGCCGTGAGTGTGTACGCGTCCACAAACTTCAATGTAATCTGAACAGAGATAAAGAAGTAAAGACAGCTCAGGAGGGATGCGAGGCCAAAGACAAGAAATCCTGAGTTTGTGAATTGATGTACTTTGGCCCAAAAGACAACCAATAGTCCTTTATTCCCTCTTGAGTCTTGCTAGTTCTAGGTATCTTTCTACAGACCCAACAGCTTCTCAGATGTATTGTTTACTTACTGCCTATCACATATGTATATTCACACAGTGTTTTATTTCAGTGCTAGGATCAAACACAAGAATGCTCAACTGAGCTGTGTCCCCAGCCATGTGGAAACTTTTCCATGTGGAACCATCAATACATTTCCAGTTACATTTGTGTTATCTGATTACTTTATACCTTAGTAGAATCAGGGAGAGAGAGAGAGAGAGAGAGAGAGAGAGAGACAGAGAGAGAGGGAGAGGGAGAGGGAGAGGGAGAGGGAGAGGGAGAGGGAGAGAGAGAGAGAGAGAGAGAGAGAGAGAGAGAGAGAGAGAGAGATTCATTTTTTCTGGTTCCCTTCATAGTATTTAAGTGTTATATATAGCCTTCGGATAACATTTTTATTGGTATGTGAGGTTGATCCATACTCAATTTTCTCTTCTCCAGATGCATCATCTGGAAAAGTGCCCATGAGCACTTTTAAAATGGCACCTTCTTTTATGGAAGCAGGTGCCACACTCTTTGACACGTGGCACAGTCATCATTGTAAAAAGCAAGGTGGCTTCCTGAAACAGTCCAGCTCTCTGTGAGTCACCCACTCTCTCCACACCTGAGATCATCGTGCTGTTCCTGAGATCATGGTAAGAGAGGACAAGAGGGGGGAGAGGGGGTCCAGTTCAGATACGGGAGGAGGCAGGAAAGAAGTACAGAGGGTTAGGAAATTGGAAGTAGGTGTGTGGCAGGCAGGGGATTCTGGGGGTAGCCACTAGAAAGTCCCAGATGCCAGTGACCCAGGAGGTTCCCAGGACCCAATGGGGAGGACTTTAGACAAAATCTCCAACGGAGGGGAGATCAAACCTGTGGAGACCATACCCAGTGGATAGGCACAGCCCCCAGTTGAAGGATGGGGCCACCCACCCACCTCAAAACTATTCATTCCTCCTGTTAAAAGGTAATGGAAAACTATTCATTCCTCCTGTTAAAAGAGTGGAGCAGAAACTGAAGGAAAGGCCATCTCAGGACTGCCCTTCCTATCCATCCCATCTGCTGACACCAAACCCAGACACTATTGCTGATGCCAAGAAGTGCTTACTGATGGGAGCCTGGTATAGATGTCCCCTGAGAGGCTCTGCCATAGCCGGACCAATACAGATGCGGATGCACACAGCCAAACATTGGACTAAGAGTGGGGACCCCAATGGAGGAGTTAGGGCAGGAACTGAAGGAGCAGAAGGGGTTTGCAAACTCATAGGAATAACAACAATGTCAACTAACCAGACCCCTCTCCCCAAAGCTCCCAGGGACTAAACCACTAACCAAAGAGTACACAGGCTCTTTGTACCAATGGCTCCAACTGGATATGTAGCAGAGGATTGCCTTATCTGGCATCACTGGGAAGGGAGCCCCTTGGTCCTGTGGAGGCTTGATGACCAGGATAGGTGAATGCTAGGCCTCTGAGGAAGGAGTGGGTGGGAGGGTAGAGGAGCACCCTCATAGAGGCAGGGAGGAGGGAGGAGAAAATAGGGGCTTTATGGAGGGGAAAATGGGAAGGGAGATAATATTTGAAATGTAAATAAATAAAATAACCAATGAGAAAAAAAGAATGTGTCTTGTGACTTGATGCTGGTTTTTGTTTGGTTTTAAAAGAAGAAGGGGTCTCCATACCCAGACATGACGCTACTTCATCAGTGGCTCTGCGATGAAACTATAATGTACCTGTCAGGACAATTTCTCATGATAACACAACCCCTTTGTCAGTGTTCTTTGCTGAACTGCTTGACTCCAGGAACCATTACTCAGTAAATAGTGTTGACTTGAATTAATTCAGATGGCACAACTTAAAGAGAATGTTGTGACAACTGAGTGACTGCAACAAAGGAGTGGTCAAGAGGAACAGAGACATAGATTAGCATGGAGAAAAAGCCTTGAATATGGTCCAAAAACATTCGAATGTCTGCCAACCAAGCAAGCTTTTCGTCTGTACAACTTAGTGCTCTAAGTTTATGAAGTTTTTGGATTTTAACGATAGATTAAGACTAAAACTACATAGAGTCAGAACTGCTTAATTTAGTGTTAAAGTGGCAATGATTTGGGTCAGTGTCAATTCAAGCTTTACAGGAAATAGAAAAAAACTAAGTTGGTTGTCATAGAAAATAGGTAATGATTTATATTTTTAAAGAAGTGTGCCTGAGAGCTGGATTTCACTTGCAATTCACTATATTTTCAGTTGATGCTGAAGAAAAATTCAAAATGAAATTTTCCATTAGGTAATTAAGTATGTAAAAGCTTTTAACTGTATTTCATCGAGAATATGTCATAATGAAATAATGGTTCTCATAGTTAGCATATCTGTTCTACATTTGACCCTGATATATCAATTATACTCTACATCTGTGTAATCTCTTTGGCTGGTTAGATTTAAGCATCAATTTGACACAACTAGAATCACCTGGGAAGGGAGCTAGTCAGGAATTGTTTTGAACAGGTTAGCCTTACAGATATGTTTAGAAAATCATCTTGACTACATTAATTGGGATGAGAATACTTTGTGTACAATGGGTCTTTAAGAAGGAGGTTATGGGTAAGAGAGAGTAGGCAGAACATTAGCATGCATACATCAGGCCAAAGGTCTCTGCTGTTGACTGTATATGTAATATGACTTCTTGCTTTGTGTTTTATCTGTCGTGACTTCCCCACAATGATGGACTATAATTGCAATTGTAAGCTGAATAAAGCCTTTCTTCTTTAAGTTGCATTAATCTTAGTATTTCATCAGTGTGACAGGAAAGAAAACCAAGATGCCTCTTAAATCCATGCACATCAATAGAAACACACATAATGGATGGCTGAAAATCTTCTAAGGGAGTTTTACTAACTTGTTCTTTTCATTGTCTTCAGCTCTGAGGGCTGAAGCTAGGACCTGACTCATACTAATGCCAGACTACTGAACCCTATCTTCAGACTCGAAGGGGGAATTTGAAATAGAGTGCAGTTAGGTCCTCCAAAAAGTGTGAGTGCGTGCTCAAACAATTAAGTTTAGAATCACCAACTTCTAGGTGATAAGCTCAGATATCTGAATAAACATTTATACTTCTAAACATTTGCAGATTATGATATGTAGCTCTACCAACATAGTACTAATAGATAAACACCAAGAATGAGCTTATGTGAACTCATAGGACAACTCACAGATATTCTAATAGGCTGTATTACCTTCAGTAAGATAAAATACTAGAGCAAGCCCTCTTGATGAGATAATCTTGGTGTTTTATCCATGGTCTATGGGCCATCACAAACACTCTGCTTTAAGTTCCTATCAGCAATCTCCTCTTTAATCAAAGGCTCTCTGGTATAATCACTTTACTCTGCTATGTTATATGAAATGTCTGCACATTATGGCTTTCAGTCCTTCCCCTAAATCTATGAGTATATGCCAGCATGCTCTTCCTCCTGCCTGTAAACCACTGAAGCATACAGAAGTTAAATAACTTGATAAGTTAAATGATAAAGTCTTATTTCAAACCCCAAAGGCCTTATGAAAGCCTTTTTCTATTTCCTCTCTTTTTTTTCATGACCTCTTGATGTGTGACTTTATGAAGCTTAGAGTTGTTTTCACTAGGCTCAAGCCTAGCTCCAATCCCTTCTCCACCAGAGTCCTGGGCAATTCTCTTGATTGATCGCTCTCTGGCAAAAAGAGTTCAGATCCTTAAGAAGGAGGTTACGAATAAGAGAGAGCAGGCAGAACATTAGCATGCACACATCAAGTCAAAGGTTTCTGCTCTTGACTATGTATGTAATGTGACTTCTTGCTTCATGTTTTATCTGCCTTGACATCCCCACAATGATAGACTGTAACTGGAATTGTAAGCCGAATAAAGCCTTTCTTCTTTAAGTTGCCTTGGTCAGGGTATTTTTTTCACAGCTATAGGAAATGAAACCAAGATGTATCCTAAATCCTTGCACATACACAGAAACATCATTTTGCTTCTTTTTTTTCCATCCCCATGTGAAAAGAAAAAGTCACCAAAAGAAAGACTCATAATTCCTGTAACCCAAAAGCATTTCTGCAAAGTACATGGGATTAACTTAAAAGGACCTGGAAAGACAAAAGGTAAGTGTTTGAGCTGGAAAATTGGTGACTTTATTGTTCTTCAAAAAAGTAAGCCCACTCCAATCTATGTAGCCTACTACCGTAAATAAGCAATATTTTGAAAATCATATACAGCTGTCAACACTGATAGATGAATGAAAGAGTACTGTATGGATCCTGGCTGTCCAAATATTTTGGCTTAGTCACTGGGTCAACATATTCCAGGCTACATGTTGTCCTTGGACTCTTGGTAAGGACTTTTTACCTCTGTTTGTCTATTGACTCGGGGGTGGGGGACTTTATAAGCACTAAAGGAGCTGTTTACACGGAATTGCCTATTCCCAAAATCTGAATAATGCCAATCATCTGGTGATCCTTTCCCAGCATGTCTTTTTATTGGGATGATTGTTGCTAGGATTCTAAAGGTCTAGGCAGGAGAGCAAACTTTTCCTTAGGGCACTGTACACATAAGAATTAGGAAGGATTCCATTTTAGGCAAATTGTCTCCAAGCACAGAGTAAAAACCACTTTTGGAGAAACTCACATACTTTGGCAAATATCAGATTGAACCAGAGAAATCTGAAGAGAGTGGGAATAGCTTTGAGCAGCTCACGCCCACTTGGGAAAAACATTTTTTTTTGTCACATTTTGAAAGATCTCACAGAAAGATTTCAAATTCTTGCAGACTCTCTAACCCATGCTAGAAATCTCACCAGTATTAAAGGGTGATTTATCTATAATGAACAGCTACATATAACTTGAGAAACTTTGCCTTTTGTTGTTTCTTTGAGAGAGAGGGGGGGGAAGAGAGAGAGAATTGTTCATGTAACCCAGGCCGTCTTCAAATTTGATAGACAGGCAAGGATGACTTTGAATTCCTGATTTTCATGCCTGCATCTCAAGTGCTGAAGTTACCAATGTGGGCCACCTTCCTTAGCTTCATAAATTCTTTGTGTTTCTTAAATTTAATGTGTATTTTTTTTTAAACAAAGACACAAAAATCCTATCCTTCAGCACAGAACTTTACAATTATTTCTCCTTTTTTCCAAAATTTATTTTTGTGTATAGGTGGCGGCCCATATGTGTGTTTGTGAGCCACTTTTTTGCCTGATGCCTGATACCTGTAGAGGCCAGGAAAGATTGTAAGACTCCCCAAGATCTGGAGATATAGGTGGTTATAAGCCATCTGCCTTGGGAGCTGGAATTAACTCAGGTTCTCGGCAAGATAAGCAAGTGCTTCTAACTGCTGAGCCACCTCTTCAAACCAATCTTTTTTTTTTTTTTTTTTTTTTTTTTTTTTTTTTTTTTTGTTATAAAGCAATTTATTCTCTTGCTTCTATGGCATAGCAAAAAGGTTTCTGTGAGTTCTTGGTCTGTGGCATTTGTGAACACAGTCAAAACACATACTTTTTTTTTTTATTCTTTTTTTTTATTCGATATAATTTATTTACATTTCAAATGATTTCCCCTTTTCTAGCCCCCCCCCACTCCCCGAAAGTCCCGTAAGCCCCCTTCTCTTCCCCTGTCCTCCCTCCCACCCCTTCCCACTTCCCCGTTCTGGTTTTGCCAAATACTGTTTCACTGAGTCTTTCCAGAACCAGGGACCACTCCTGCTTTCTTCTTGTATCTCATTTGATGTGTGGATTATGTTTTGGGTATTCCAATTTTCTAGTTTAATATCCACTTATTAGTGAGTGCATACCATGATTCACCTTTTGAGTCTGGGTTACCTCACTTAGTATGATGTTCTCTAGCTCCATCCATTTGCCTAAGAATTTCATGAATTCATTGTTTCTAATGGCTGAATAGTACTCCATTGTGTAGATATACCACATTTTTTGCATCCACTCTTCTGTTGAGGGATACCTGGGTTCTTTCCAACTTCTGGCAATTATAAATAGGGCTCCTATGAACATAGTAGAACATGTATCCTTATTACATGCTGGGGAATCTTTTGGGTATATGCCCAGGAGTGGTATAGCAGGATCTTCTGGAAGTGAGGTGCCCAGTTTTCAGAGGAACTGCCAAACTGATTTCCAGAGTGGTTGTACCAATTTGCAACCCCACCAGCAGTGGAGGAGTGTTCCTCTTTCTCCACATCCTCCCCAACACCTGCTGTCTCCTGAATTTTTAATCTTAGCCATTCTGACTGGTGTAAGGTGAAATCTTAGGGTTGTTTTGATTTGCATTTCCCTAATGACTAATGAAGTTGAGCATTTTTTAAGATGTTTCTCCGCCTTCCGAAATTCGTCAGGTGATAATTCTTTGTTTAACACTGTACCCCATTTTTAATAGGGTTGTTTGGTTTTCTGGAGTCTAACTTCTTGAGTTCTTTATATATATTGGATATTAGCCCTCTATCTGATGTAGGATTGGTGAAGATCTTTTCCCAATTTGTTGGTTGCCAATTTGTCCTTTTGATGTTGTCCTTTCCCTTACAGAAACTTTGTAATTTTATGAGGTCCCATTTGTCAATGTCTTAGAGCATATGCTATTGGTGTTCTGTTCAGAAACTTTCTCCCTGTACTGATGTCCTCAAGGGTCTTCCCCAGTTTCTTTTCTATTAGCTTCAGAGTATCTGGCTTTATGTGGAGGTCCTTGATCCATTTGGATTTGAGCTTAGTACAAGGAGACAAGGATGGATCAATTCGCATTCTTCTGCATGCTGACCTCCTGTTGAACCAGCACCATTTGTTGAAAAGGCTATCTTTTTTCCATTGGATGTTTTCAGCCCCTTTGTCGAGGATCAAGTGGCCATAGGTGTGTGGGTTCATTTCTGGATCTTCAATCCTGTTCCATTGATCTGCCTGCCTGTCACTGTACCAATACCATGCAGTTTTTAACACTATTGCTCTGTAGTATTGCTTGAGGTCAGGGATACTGATTCCCCCAGACTTTCTTTTGTTGCTGAGAATAGTTTTAGCTATCCTGGGTTTTTTGTTTTTCCAGATGAATTTGATAATTGCTCTTTCTAACTCTGTTGGGATTTTGATGGGTATTGCATTGAATCTGTATATTGATTTTGGCAAAATGGCCATTTTAACTATATTGATCCTGCCGATCCATGAGCATGGGAGGTTTTCCCATTTTTTGAGGTCTTCTTCCATTTCCCTCTTCAGAGTCTTGAAGTTCTTGTCATACAGATCTTTCACATGTTTGGTAAGAGTCACCCCAAGATACTTTATACTGTTTGTGGCTATTGTGAAGGGGGTCATTTCCCTAATTTCTTTCTCAGCCTGCTTATCCTTTGAGTATAGGAAGGCCACTGATTTGCTTGAGTTGATTTTATAACCTGCCACTTTGCTGAAGTTGTTTATCAGCTGTAGGAGTTCTCTAGTGGAGTTTTTTGGGTCACTTAGGTAGACTATCATGTCATCTGCAAATAATGATAGTTTGACTTCTTCCTTTCCTTTTGTATCCCTTTGACATCCTTATGTTGTCGAATTGCCTGAGCTAGTACCTCAAGTACAATATTGAAAAGATAAGGAGAAAGGGGGCAGCCCTGTCTAGTCCCAGATTTTAGTGAGATTGCTTCAAGTTTCTCTCCATTTAGTTTGATGCTGGCTACCGGTTTGCTGTATATTGCTTTTACTATGTTTAGGTATGGGCCTTGAATTCCTGTTCTTTCCAAGACTTTAAGCATGAAAGGATGCTGAATTTTGTCAAATGCTTTTTCAGCATCCAATGAAATGACCATGTGGTTTTTTTCTTTGAGTTTGTTTATGTAGTGGATTGCATTGATGGATTTCCGTATATTGAACCAACCCTGTATCCCTGGGCCAAAGCCTACTTGATCATGGTGGATGATCGTTTTGATGTGTTCTTGGATTCGGTTGGCAAGAATTTTATTGAGTATTTTTGCATCGATGTTCATTAGGGAGATTGGTCTGAAGTTTTCTTTCTTTGTTGGATCTTTGTGTGGTTTTGGTATCAGCATAATTGTGGCTTCGTAGAAGGAATTGGGTAGGGTTCCTTCTGTTTCTATTTTGTGGAATAGTTTGAAGAGTATTGGTGTTAGGTCTTTGAAGGTCTGATAGAATTCTGCACTGAAACCATCTGGTCCTGTGCTTTTTTTGGTTGGAAGACTTTCTATGACCCCTTCTATTTCTTTAGGGGTTATGGGACTGTTTAGATGATCTATTTGGTCTTGATTTAATTTTGGTATTTGGTATCTGTCTAGGAAATTGTCCATTTCCTCCAGATTCTCCAGTTGTGTTGAGTATAGTCTTTTTTAGTAGGATCTGATGATTTTTTGGATTTCCTCAGTTTCTGTTGTAATATCTCCCTTTTCATTTCTAATTTTGTTAATTTGGATACTTTCTCCATGCCCTTTTGTCAGTCTGGCTAAGGGCTTATCTATCTTGTTGATTTTCTCAATATATCAGATTTAGATATTTTTAAAAGGGGAATAAAGTAATGACTTAAATAGTAGAGGACTAATAATTATTTGAAAAGTTAATCATATACAACTGTATATACTGTATAGTGATATATAAGGCATGAAGTTCAAAGTAAACTGCTTTTAGTTCATTTTCTCTTCCCAACAAATAGTGACTATGGTGGTTTAAAAATGCTTGGCCCAGGGAGTGGCGCTATTTGGAGGTGGGATCTTGTTGGAGTAGGTGTGGCAGATCCTGTAAGCCAGCCCCAATTAAACATTAACCTTATAAGAGTTGCCTTGGTCACGGTGTCTGTTCACAGCAGTAAACCCTAACTAAGACAGTGTCAATTCTGTGGCATGGTTCTAAGTTTCAAGACTCAAGTAGCTAACTGATTACATCAGAACACATACCACCACATGCACAACAGCACAAATGATTAGCAGATGCCCTCGGCCGCTTCTAGAATTCCTCAGACCCAAAGACACAGCAAGTTGTCGATGGCCTCAGGAGGGGACCCTTGATCCTTGTTGACCTGCACTTCTTACAGCGGAGTGCCCAGGTAGGAAGGCAAAGGTACTTCCTCTCTTGTCCTGTGATCCTCTGTAACTCAGTCCAGGGAAGAGGAAGGAGCTATGGCTGGAATTTTGGCTATCGGGATGAAATGGTCCAAAAGCAGACAAGAACAAAGCCTGTGTTCCAGAAATAGCAGAATGGTTGTGCCTTTGTTCGAGGGATGGACTCAGTTTTAATGGGGTGAAATCTAGAAGTCAGCAGGAACTGGAGAGGGAGTGGTAGAGCTAACTGGCTAATGCTGAATTCTGTTATACCATAATGACCCAGACTTTCCGAGAGTCTCTCAAATCCTCCTTCCAGCAATAGAGCATCAGCTCCAGACAAGCCCTCAAAACATCCCTTGTCACAGACCTGAAAACCAGAGCTCTTTCTCTCCTTCAGGCTGAAGACTTTAAATGTCTTTATTTTTCTCTTCTTAGATATTTTCTTTGTATATTAAAATAAGTGTTTGGAAGCAAAAACTCACATTTAAATGCCTTTAAGTTGAAGCAGTCTTTCTAAAATGTTTTCCATTTCAGAAAACAATTTAGGTTTTTATTTATATTTGAACACCCTTGTAAATTACGTATTTTTTCTCAAATAGCTTAAAACTTTTGTATCATAAAATGTAGATCACTTGGTTAGATGATATCCAATCCACCACATTTAAAACAAGTTTCTGATAAGAGCCATTTCTGAGAAGGTTTCTTGGGAATATAACTATAAAAAAAAAGTCCATTTGCCTATTTAAGCTCCCATTGCTGAGTGAGAAAAAGATATAAATGTCATTGAAAGACAGATTATTTATTATATTTCCCATCTGCTTACTGCAATGGTTATTTGAATCTCTGGTAGGTGCAAAATGCTTTATATTAATAAATTCAAATGATGTCTGTTGTCTTATACAAACACAGATGTCATTTTTGCAGCTTGGACTTGTTTAAGTACACAAAATTTAAAAAAATAAAAATATGAATATAAATTTTGAGTTAACAGAAAATTTATAGTAAGCATGCAAAACCACATTTAATTTTTACATATTCATCTTTAACTCAACAGTGTACTATTTCACCTTACTCACCTCTTTTGTTACAGGAAACACTTTTGATGTGTACCTATTAAATGTAACATTCCTTCTTCTTTCTGCCACCACTTGTAATTACAAGGACTTCATCTACAGAGAATTAGCCCCATAAACATGGCAAAATTGTAATTTGTCCCTTTCTCATTGGTATCTATGAAAAAAATGAAGAAAAACAGAGAGTTAGTTAACAGAAGAATCAACCTTTTGCCTCAAGTCATTCAATGAATGATTCCATCAGAAAATAGGAAGGCTGTTTGGACCAATCATCTATGCCTGTGGTACTTTGAGGACGGTAGTCTCAGCTTCTGTTTTCAAAGCAATATACAATAATAGGACTTCAATATGACTGCAGGGAAAGTTTAATATCAGACACTGACCTGGCTTAGCAATCCAGCTCCAAGCCATTTTCTTCCTGCTTTTGTGCGAATTACATTGCCACATCCTAGGTTACTTTTAAGAGCCATATCCAACGGTTGAAAATGAGAAACATTACTGCAAAACTGCACTGTTTCTGGGAGACAGATTTGCTTTTGCGTGTGTTAGTGACACTGCTGTCATTATTTAGGGTACTTACCATATTCTAGTATGGATGAGAATTCCTAGAAAGAAGATCTATAGGAAAAAGACCAGCTGACTGGTTAGAATGGCAGTAATTGAGCAAGGTTGGAATGCTGTAGGTAAGGAGTCTAATTAGACTTTAATCTTGGATTAGGTTTGGCCTCCTAAATAACCCTTCCTTGAAAACCTCTGTATCAGACCTAGCACCCTTGATAAACAGAAAGCACAAAAAAACCCCAAAGAAACAAAAAACAAAAACAATAAAAAACAAAAATAAAACTTTTAAGAATGCATTAACTTAGTAGATCATTAGTTCCAACCAATAACCAAAAGCTAAAGGTGTCTTCAATTGTTTCTCTTGTAACTTCTCCTCTCTTTCACAGTCCATTTAGTATTACTAAATGCATTGTATTCTTAACTTTTTTATTATTTTTTATTTTATTTTTATTTTACAGTTTAGTCATTGCCCCCTACCAAGTCCCCCCTCCTAAAGTTCTTCATCCCACTCCTCCTTCCTCCTGTCTCCAAGAAGATGCCCCCCAACCAGGCCTCCCCACTCCTTGAGGCCTCAAGTCTCTCAAAGGTTGCTGTGTCTTCTCCCACTGAGGCCAGACATGGTAGTCCTCTGCTATATACATGTTGGGTAGCCACAGACCAGTTCATGTATGCTGTCTGGTTGGTGGCTCAGTGTCTGAGATATCGCAAGGGTCCAGATTAGTTGAGGCTGCTGGTCTTCCTATGGGGTCACCTCCTCCTCAGCTTCTTCCAGCCTTCCCCTAATTTAACTACAGGGGGCCCCTGACTTCACTCCAATGGTTGGGTGTAAGTATCTGCCTCTGTCTCAGTCAGCTGCTTGTTGGTTAGGCTGGTCATTGAACCTCCTTTTCGTTTGTCTGTTCTCCATTTTCACCCCCACAGTTCTTTTTGACATGAATAAGAGTTCTGCCCAAACATTCTGACCCAGGATATACTGTATTCTTTAAGTGTCTTTCTGTATAACATCCTATGTTCTGTTGTTACTGTATAGATCTCCTTCCTTGTTAGAACCTTGTATTTGGGGAGATGTGAATATGTTTCCAGACCATGGTCACTTACAATTCTCACTTCAGAATGAACCATGCCTTCTTTTCCTTTGAAGTGAGAGTTGTTTCTTTAGATGACATTAGGCACTGGACGAAAGCTTTTTATTATCTAACCTATCGAAGCCAGGTGAGATAGATTTTATTATACCCTTCACTTGAAAGAGATGGAGAACAGAACCTGGAATGCCACTGCCTGCTCAAGGTCATGCACCTACTAAATGAGTGAATCTGGGATCCTATACAAAGTCAGGAGAGTCCCTAAGATGTACTATTAATCTCATGCTGTATTGACTATTAAAGAGATGCAAACTCTGTGGGTTTAGGGCACAAGGACACTCATTGTTTGCCAATTTCATTTGCAGCTCCTCCTTCTCTTCTTCATACTGCTGACTTAAAAGACCAAAGTCAAAGCTCCGTGGTTGCAGATCCCTTTGGAGTGAGATGTTTGGAAATTAAAGGAAAGATAAATTCTGGCTGTCTCTTGGGTTTACTGTAGAACTCGACAGAGAATCATCAACCTCTCAGGCAGGAAATTTATCATCTTGGCAACACTAGAGAAGGAGATGATTTTGCCTGTGACAAATAACATTGTCCTCAAAGGTATATATTAGGTAAACACTGAATGTCCCCAGTATCATTGAGATGTGTTTCAGCATAGCTGGGCTTATATAAGGAAACACAGGAAGGCTCAGCGATCATTATCAACTTCGGTTGAAGCCCCGGAAAAGGAGAACCCACTTTTTACTATACCTCAGCTTCTAGTTTTAGAAAGTCTTCATTCTACAACATAATATCTACAGTTCTTCTCTGCTGCACCCCCTTCTTGCACACAGCATGGCCTGTTGTTGATAGACCTCAATGCATATCTTCCTAGGACAAACACAATTCATATGATGCCCTGTTACATTCTAGGTTTGCAAAGGCAGCATGCTTTCTCACCCAACCGCATGCCCTCAACCAGTTGAAAGAAAGTTCATCTGCAACACAGATCCTCAGGAATCACATGCCTCCTTCCATTCTGTTTCTTTATGCATGGCAAAAGGGGTCGCTTTGGGAGACAAGGATAATGAGTACGTTTAATGGTTTAGGGAGCTCCAGGCCTACACAATCTACTTAGACAGAGAGCCTTGTGGGCCAGAAATGTTTATGTTCATTGTAGAGCCTCATTCATCATGATTGTCTCTGGTTAGGCCCACCAAAAACTGTGGAAAGCTATTGGGAGGCTCCAGCTAATAATGGTGAATTATGAGGAAGAACACAGGACCCATAAGAAGAATGCCTGCAAAATTTGAGTCCTCAGCATAAAAGAAAAAATGATAAAACAAAGAAGCTTCTTTCAGAATTGCCTTCTGGTCAAAGGGATTTATAATATGAAAAAAAAAAAGGTTATGTGTGTTTTCCACACTGAGAACACACAAAAAGAAAGCAGGCTTCAATTGTTGGAAGACAAATGGGTAGCCCCACTGAGAGTTGGTGTGGTCAACTAGGTGGCCTCTGACGGTTTTCTATAGCCCCTTGGTAGGATGTAAACTTGACCTACATTATATTGGAAGCTGTCTTATTAGAGCCATCTGAGGAAAGGTGTATTTCTGTGATGGTCAAGTCAGTGTCTTTGCTGAAGGCACAGGTCTGCATTTCACATGGTCTTGAGTTTCCTCACAATTACATTACCCCTAGAGTTGATTTTGTTTGCTTTATAACTTCTGAGAAATTTTGAGGAATCACCTACCACATACAAGCTTCTATTATGTGGGTGATGAACCCACTCCTGTCATTGACAAAGGGATCAAATTTCCTCCTGTCTCCAAAAGAGTGTCCAATTTTGGACCATAATGCAGTTAAAATGGCTTTCTGAAAACAGGTTTCTAAATCAGTTTCCTTACCAGCACAATAGGGTGAGATCTGTAATTCTCCTCTCTGAATTACTCCGCCTAGACTATGAGAAGCACAAAGTCAATCTTTGCTGCTACCAAACTCTAAGGTTAGGTTTGCGGACAACAAGAAGGTCGTTCCACAGCCATGATCAATCATCCATGTCAACCTGCCAGAAGTAACTTATCACAGAGGAGACAATGGATGTCACCATTGAAGCCCTCTTTTTCTCACTCCCAAGGTTCTGACATCCAGTCACCTTTCCCCCCATAATTCATGGCAGGAAAGATATGGTGGGAACACATTTACAATCTCCACACAATGATATGCCTTTTTCATAACTAGCATTATTAATGTCTCATATGCCCATCTAACCAGCACTTCCCCACATCTCTGTTACTCGGAAGCAAAGAAGTCTGCAGGTCACCAGAATGCAGACCTCACCAATTGCTGTGGTTTCAAAGTAGAAAAAGTCTTCCACTGTTAATCCCCAAGGTGAAATAGGTTCTATTCTTTATCATCATTTCGATTCAAAATATGGATCATTGTTTCAACATCTAATCCGTGGGGGTGGGCAGGGATGCGAGGGACTGAGTATTTAGACTTAGCAGATGCTAGTGTCCAAATCAACACTTTCTTACTGAAAATTCAATATTATCAACTCCAGAGAGTGAAATGTATCTGTAATAGAAAAGATACAAGAAAAGGAATTGGACAATGAGGCAGATACAAAGGAGATAATTCAGTTTTTGCATAAGTTTGACTTACCCTGAATGGGTACCATACTTGGGAATAAATACTGTGTTTAGTTCAAATATTCCTCACAATTTTTCTGACTTTTTTGATAGTCTCATGATCCACTCAGGCTGAGACAGCAAAGTGTCATAGAGTATTTGGATTAAGCCATGAAATTTATTTCACCATGGTTCTGGAAGCTATAATTCAAATCAGGGTTTGGTGTGATTAGTTTCTATTAATGCCTTTCTTTCTGGTTTATAGATTTTTGCCTTGTTGGGGTAAGGAGAGAGAGAGAGAGAGAGAGAGAGAGAGAGAGAGAGAGAGAGAGAGAGAGAGATTTGATGTATTTCTATGAAACTACTAACCCCATATCAAAGTCCATCCTCATGACTTCCTCCAAGCCTAATGATTGTCCAAAAGCTATATTTCCATATAACATCACACTAGAGCCATGTACTTCAGCTTGAATGTTGAGGAACAAATGATTCAGTCCAGGTTAAATAAAGAACAAAGCACACTCAGTTAGGCCTACGCCTAAGCAAAGCTTAGAGCTTTTTCTCACCCCCAGAAGATCTGAACCTCCTGTGGCTCCTCCCAGGCACATTGACCTCAATTCCTCTGCCGTAGACCCTCAAACTACCAGTTCTCACTTTGCCCAGTAGAAAATGCACATTGCGTGCCCTCGAAGGAGTGGTGCTTCAGTACTGTGCACCATTTCAGGCAAGTGTGCCTCTTCTTTACCACTGTGCATGTCTGGGATCCCTCTCACAGTCCCTTTCTTGCTTATCAGTGCCAAGAATTGACATTGTTTTTGATGCCTTAGAAACTGAAAATCTGGGGAGGGGTGATGTGATTTTGGTTACTAAAATAGTCTTATGATTTGAAGTACTTTCCTACATACTCCCTGGTGTGATAGTCACCTACTTTAAAACATATATTCTCTCTCTCTCTCTCTCTCTCTCTCTCTCTCTCTCTCTCTCTCTGTGTGTGTGTGTGTGTGTGTGTGTGTGTATGTGTGTGTGTGTTCTTTGTGTTTGCATATGTTATAGCACATGTGTAAAAGTCAGAGACAACTTGCAGCAATCAGTTCTTTCTTTTACCATGTGGACTCTAGGGATCGCGGTGGTGAGCCTTTCCCCATCTTCCCAACCTGCTCCTCACTTTTAGAGGCAACTGTTATGTGTTACCTCTATTTCAGAGATAAGAAAGTTAAGATCAAATCCATTAAGCCAGAAAGTGTGGAACAAAGTGGAATAAAATCTAAGCAGCAGGCAGTGGATCAACCTTTGGACCCTGCTTTATGGCCCTTATGATATCACAGTTATTCATCATAGAATGTCATTAGGTCTCAAAGCTCCGCCCAACATATTATAAATCTTTTCTTCACAATATTTCCAATTACGGTTCAATAATGTTTCCGTGGCCCCTTATCGTGTAATGATTTTTCAAAATAACCCTGGTAAATTTAACAGCAAATCACCCTTTCCCCCTCTTTCCATGTTCTAAGACATTGGGAACAATGTGGATTCTTGTCTTTGTCGATCCAAAAGGGGAAGGTGAAAAAAATACCTGGGATCCACAATAGCAAGAAAGAGGAACCTCTGAAGAGGATGAAAAGAAATGCCTATCTATAGGTATTTTTAACGTGTAGAGAACACATTTCTTTCAATTTCATACCAAATGAAATTAGTCCTGCCTAGTTAATAACATTTAAAACCATCTAGGAGATTGGTAAGGCACCAATAGATGTGGGAGGGGTAGGTTTACCAGAGTGAAGACAACTCACTCTGGATGGAGATAGCATAATGTCCTGGGCTAAAGGATGAAGAAAAGGCAAAGAGTGACCCAGCATGGTACAGGTACCACCCAATTTCTCAGTCCTAGTTGTCCATAAAGTGAACTCTCATCCACGGTGGATTGAAGCTCATGAAACCAGGAGCCAAAATAAAGAATTCTACTCTTTAAATTGTGTTAGATATTTTGGTCACCATTATGCAAAAGTAATGAGTTCAACACCTTCTCTCTATCCACCTGCCTCCTGGGAGGGGTGATTCATGATCCTACAGCCCACTTGGTTACTGACACTAACTCTTATTTCATGAAAGAGTCATGGGTAATCTTTGGTGGGTACCAAAGGTACTAATTTTGAAGTTGGGCAACTCCTCGTCCCAAGTCTGACTGTATCACTTAGCCACGTGATATTCTGAAACAACCTCAGCATAAAAGTAACATCTGGTATCACTGAGAGTATTAAAACAAGGCCTATAAAGGACTCAGCTCGACAGCTGGCATGTGGTAAAGATTATCTGCTGCCCTTTCTGTCGTTGCCATTTATTGCTGGAAAATACACAAGGCATAGTTCTTATCTCGGGGTGCTCACAACATAATGGGAAAGCTGAGACAGGACAGACATGAGTGATGCCACCACAGATGGATTCTGAAGGGAAGCGAGCTCAGAGAAATGTACGTTTTCCTCTCAGGGCTCTCTCCTTACTAATTCTCAAATGTCATCATTCCCTACCCTTACACAGCAACATCCTGACTGATTTAAACCCTGGTAACTCTGTTTCCCTGGGAAACAGACATCCCAGTTCATTGTAAGTAGGGCTCCAGAAATCCTAAGCATATGGGGTAAAAACCCAAAGGAAAAAAAAATAAAAAAGTAAAAAAAAAAAGTCTAACAGCTTAGGACCCCAGCTTGATGTAGTGTTGCAATTCACAGCCTTGTCAGTCTGTTTTATAACACCATTGCTCAAATCTGTGACAGAGTCCCAGCCCCGGAATCCTAGAATGAAGTAATTTGGCGTGGGGTAGACACGTTTACATTTTCTTGTGAACATTTCCATTTAGGAGTTTCTCTGGTCTGTGTTTCTGGTATAGGCACCTCTGATTATAAGCGAGGAAGTAAAAATATCGAGAGGCAAAGTAAGGCAGAGGCTCACTTGGCTCCAAGCCCCTCCTGTGTGGCAGGTTTTCCAAGATTCTCTCACTGAGAGAGAGAGAGAGAGAGAGAGAGAGAGAGAGAGAGAGAGAGAGAGGGAGGGAGGGAGGGAGGGAAAGGGGGAATTGGGAGAGGGGGAGAGAGAGAGGGAAAGGGGGAGAAAGAGAGTGGAGGGGGAGAGGAGAAGGAGAGGGGAGGGGGAGAGGAAGAAGGAGAGGGAGAGGAACAGTTGGCCTTCTAGACCAGGTTGTAATTTTTCCCCCATCAGCTACTTCCCAGGGCCAAGACTACTTTAAGGGAATTCACAACTGTTAATTCACTAACCCTTATAGACTTCTATGTGTTGACACTTAGGGTAATTTCAGTTTACAGATAGGGAAAGTTAGATAGATAGAGTTGAATGTAGAGAAAATGGGGGAGAAGACAGCAGTGTGGGAATTTGTACTACAAAACAAAGAGTTCTCAAACCTGTGTGTGTGTGTGTGCGTGTGCGTGTGCGTGTGCGTGTGCGTGTGCGTGTGCGTGTGCGTGTGCGTGTGTGTGTGTGTGTGTGTTCAAGCAGAAGCATAATTGCAAATCAGGGACAACCCTAGGCTCTGCCTCTGCCTTCCACCTCACTGAGACAGGCTTTCTTCGTAGGTGCTACAATATAGCGGGGTACCTGTCCTATGAGCTTCTGGGAATTCTCAGCTCTCAATCTCACACCTCCCCATAGAAGTCCTGGGATTAGAGGCCCATTAGAAACCACCCCAACCTTTAAAAATGTCTCCGGAGACAGGAACTTGGATTCTCACAGTCATGTAAAAGTTCATTGCTCACTGAACCACCAACTCAACCTGATGCTACTTTTCACTAGGAGCCTGCACCGTGTTTATGCAGCTGAAGGTGGAGGTCCAGGACCTTACCGGGACTGGGACTGGATTTTGTTTGACCTGAGTTGAGGCCCAACTCAGGAATTAAGCCTTGGTATTGATACCAGATAATGAGACTTAGACCTCTCCTACCTAGCAACTGATAGACTCATACACATCAACCTTAATAAATGTCAACCCTACTAAAAGCAGATAGGCATAATTCTTACTTGGTTTATCATTTATCATTTTAGATTATAGTCCTAAGGGTGTAGGAAGAACAGTAGAGAGTACATATAGAACATATGGCTTCTTTTAAAAAAAAATTAAGTTGGATATTTTGTGTAATTTCTCATTTCTCAAATCCTTTTTTCACACTTACATTTCAAAGCAAATCTTACTTTAAACCAGATTATGAGTGAACATATATTACAGAGTTTTTTGGGGAGACTTGCCAGAGGAGAAAGAAGGCCATACTTCTTTCATGCCTCCCTCTGCCCACCTGGAAAACTGTGTCCAAAAGCGACCAGCAATTAAGAGGCACCAAGGCTCCAAACAAACCAAAAAACCTGGCACATTTGGCCAGTGACTAATATTAGGCTGATGCTTGATAGAGTCCCGACAAAGAAATGGTCCCAAATCCAAAGGTGAATAGCTAGAGGTCTATAATCAGAAAGAACTAGCCATATGAAGCAGCAATTGGTATAAACAGATTTGAAGGACACAGTAGGTACAAAATCACTACCTATAATGACAACATTATAAAGAGAAAAATCCATAGAAAAAGGTAAATTTGGTGCTTATTTTTCCTTTCTAAATTTTATTAGATTTTTTTAGATTGAAGACATATATGCTATTACAACTACTATATGGATATAGCCATAAAAATAAAATAATATCTGTTGTTCAGTACCTTATCATGATAACATTAAAAATGTTTCTATGGGTAGGATTTATTTTTTTCTTAAACACAGAAGGTGTACATGTACATAAGTCTTTAAAATTACACACACACAAAATACAAAATTAATGTGATTAGTACAGCTCTGAACAGACAGTACGGGGGTAACCTCTGGATCATATAATGCATATACTGTATATTAGGTTTGTGGGATGTTCTTTAAAATGTCAAATCAGGTCACAACTGCAAAGTTACTTTTGATCTTGATTTGATTTTCCTTTTTGAAACCCAACACAACTTTTACTTGATGAAAATGCTTTCCTCTACTTGTTTGAATCAATACCATGGAGATGTGACTTGATATAGTTAATGGAAATCTCAGTTTGATATATTTTAAGAATGGTTTCAAAGTTCATAGAATCATGCAATTAAAATCTTGCTCCTATGCAGTACACCCAGAAAGGGTCCTGTGTTCATTCACAGCCAGACCTTCACCATCACTTCTCTCCTTCTGTGATTATGTTTTGTACCATCACTGAAGTTCCAGTTTAAAATAATCATTCAATTCATCATTTTCTTCTATAATTTCCTTTACTCACTTTTATTTTGGAAATTGCAAACAGCAGGTTTTCCAAAAATCTCTAATTTTGTATCTTGAGGTTTTTTTCATTTTTCTGTGTCTTTTGAAGAGCACAATTTCATAATTTTCATAAAATAGGAGTTGACAAATTTAGTGTCTAACTTATTTCTATTTTTATTAAAATATATATGTATATGGATCTGGTTTTGGATTTATGGTGAATCTATTCAATCTCAGCTCCGGCTGTGGTTCCTTGAAATTGGGTGGTATGGAAGGCCTGATTTTGATCTCTTGGATCTCTCTATACATAACAAATCTACTCAGATCTTTATATTCTTTTAGCAAAGTTCAACCCTTTTAATGTGCATGTTTTACATATATTTTACCAAACTTCAGAAGCATTTTGTATTAGTTCTGTTACTGTGAATCACTACACATTTTAATTTCTGGTTACTTATTGCTGTTATGCAGAAATAGAATGCTTTCTGTTGACCTTGTAGCCTATAAACATAAAGACTCAGTGTCATAGGTTCTGTCAACTGGACATAAGTAACATATGTGGAAAGAATGAATCCTGACAGAAGAATGACTTCCAATAAATTGGTCTCTGGTCAAGTCTGTAGAATATTTTCTTTGCTGCTTATTGTTGTATGAGGACCAGTCTCCTATAGGCAGTACCACATCTGAGAGGGTGGCCCTGGGTTGTATAAGAAAGAAAGCTAAGTATGCCAGGTTAACCAAACAGAAAGCAATGTTCCACAATGGCCCCTGCCTTGGTTACTTCTTCCAGGTTCCTGGCTTGAGCTCCTGCCTCAACTTCCCTCAGTAATGGCTTGTATATAGAAATATATACGAAAAATCCTTTCTTTTCCAAATTGCTTTTAGTCATAGAGTTTATCATAGCAACAGAGAAGCACACTAAGATACTTGGTGAAGATTCTATAGATTAAGATTTGTTCTACATACATAGAACATGGGTTATCATTGTAATCTTCTTGACCTCACAAAAAATAACATGATCTTCTATCAGTAAATATGAAGATATGTGTAAGCTGTTTCATCTATATTTTTATAAGGTCGGAAAAGTTTCTTATCATTTCTAGTTTGTTGGAATTTTTAAGCCAAGTTCATGAGTGGCTGTTGAGTTATTTGTTTTTTTTTTTTCTTTTTCCAAACATGTTGTTTTATCTATTAAGATAAACATTTACTTTATTCTATTTTTTTTAAGTTTGTAGAACTTTTTTTATTCGATATATTTTTTATTTACATTTCAAGTGATTTCCCCTTTTCTAGCCCCCCACTCCCCGAAAGTCCCATAAGTCCCCTTCTCTCCCCCTGTCCTCCCACCCACCCCTTCCCACTTCCCCGTTCTGGTTTTGCCGAATACTACTTTATTCTATTTTATTTCTTTTTTGATGCAGTGTTTCTATGTGGAATCCAGGCTTAGCGACCCTCCTTTATCACCTACCCCATAAGTGCTGGGTTTGCAAATTTGCGCCACCACACAAAACTCATTTCCGTCATATCTGCTTCTAATTTGATGGTAGTGTCATTCCTCAAAGCACACAATTTATACTGCAATGTGACTACATCTTTATTGTGAGACATGATCACACTATTCTCTTTTTCTCCTGTTCTATGAAAATTTATATTTTATTTTATTTTTTGCCACTCAGACAACATATTGAGTCTTTTTCTAAGAATATTATCCCTTTACATGTCTGTTCTTAAGACTTGCCTCTTAATATCTTTGTCTGATGTTTACTTTTAAATATTAATTTTCAGTAACTTTCAAATTTAATGCTACCTTTGAACAAAATATGTCTCCCTAATATTCCTTACACATCATAAGTGTTAAAACAGTGTTGTGTCTATAATAATTTATGCACTTTCTGCACTTTATGTATGTTTCCCCTAATCCTTAAGAAACCCCTAAGAACATGCATACTTAAACATCATATCAGCATGTGCTAGGTACTTGTATCAGAACTTTTCAATGACACTTTGAACTAATTGAAGTAACCTTGTGGTTTGCACAGGAATCAAATTGAAGAGATGGATCCTAACTGGAGTCTTTTGAATGAGGACGAGGTTCAGGATGTCCTTGTTTTCTGGTTTAACTCTAATTTTATGCCAAACATAAATCATGATCCATTATTTTGTTTAGGAGCTTCAGGAAGTCTCAACTAACCATCGTTCTCAAGGTCAGTTTGGGTTTAGTTTGTAATCAAAATGAGCCATAATCAACATCTAATGTGATACTCAGTTTCTTCTCCCAGTGCTCTTACAGGAAAAGAAAGATATAGCTATGTCAAGGACAGACACAGTCAAGGGATCTATTATAGACTGACCAGGAGGATCTGGAAGATACTACCCTCAGAACTTCCTCTGACCTCCTATATGTGTATATAGCCCCTTTCAGCCCTGGTCAGACCAGGTTCTTTCTCACATGAGAAGTTAAAGGTATTTCTTCAAGGGTTTGTTCACAGCTGTATGAAAGTTTAATTTGCTAATGTGACTTTTTCTCTGGGATGTTCTCAATCTGGGTGATATCTTTCTGACAGAGTGCTGCAGCCACTGAGATGTTTCAGACGGCCTTTTTTGACTCTTATTCTTATAGTTATAGATCTTGTAGTATAGTATAAATAAGTATTTACATATGAGTTTAAATTTGTTTCATTGTCAGAATCATTAAATTCTATAGCCAAGAAAAAGGGTCATGAATTTTCAGATAATCAGAGCCAAGTTCTCTCCTTGATCGTTGGCCAAAGACCTTGCTTTACCTATTCGATTCATAGCATGTGCTTTTTCCTATGTACTAATGACTGTGATTTTATCCGTCAACAGAAAATCTCCAGATTGCTATCTATGCAAGTTCAGGGTCCAAAAGCCTGAGCTGATTCTTGAAACATTCAATCATGGTTTCCACCACAGGTCGTAATCTGTATTCACTTAGATAAGCCATAGGGGTCAGAGAGTAGAAGAATCCCATTTGGTAGAAGAGCATTTGGTAGAAGTAGCTTTCCAAAATGTTTTACATGCAATTACTATTATCTCAAATTATAGAAACAGTGAGGGGGGAGAAAGGGTGATTTTCCCCATTATCCTTATTATCTACATGGGAGTAATTTTCTGCAGGGTTATCATTTCCTAAGATCACACATTGTGAGTGCCTCACTGACCGTGCCCCTGAGATTTGATGGCCACTGACCCCTGTCATTACTGGCCTCCATCTGCTACCGTCTGTCTCCCTTACTAACATGAGCTACATGAGAGAGGCCCATAGACTTTCTGGCTGTTTTATCTGTCTGGATAACTCACCCTCCTAGTTAAGCTTTTTTTCTTTCTTTCCATATCTTGACTAAAAGCCTGGTAGCTATACACATAAAAATCATATCACTTGGCCCACTTTAGTCTTTTAAATGGCTGAACTTATATTCTGAGAGTATCTTGATTAGAAACCTATAGTGGATCATGTCACTCCAAACCACAGCCATGAGAAAATGGAAAGGAAAAAAGTCTCTATCCTTAGCTAGATTCAATAGAACAACAATGTGTCCCTTAGAAAATGCTTCATCCTGCTTACTTATAAAGTGTGTCTGTCAATTACACATACTCTAAGTTAAGTGAGTGTTCAGCTTCCTTAACCTTTGAGGATGACTAAGGTCATTATAAAAGTTAACAGGGGTAATATTGATAAATTGTTTAGCAAAAGAATAAAAATTAAAAAATAAAGGTTTACTTAACACACATCTGCCCCTTGATATAAGTGAGATTTATTATCCCTGTTATTTTCGTGTCTCAGTGACTATTTTCCATGACCATATGGACATTATTCTAAAACTGTCTTTCCTGCCTCCTCAGCCTTACCAGTGAGATGTCCCAGTGTGATTTTCTGCTGTAGTTTATATACAATATCTGATAAAATTCTGCCTATTTCTCTTCGCATTATCTGTGCTCAAGCACACCATATTGTCTTTATTTTGTTTAAGCCCCCATTAACTTACATGGTATTAGGGATGTCTTCCCAAATCCAATTTGCTCAGCACTAGGTTAAGTTCCCTCTGCATAGCAAAGTGGGTGCCACCAGAAGAATGTGGTGAAATCTTGAGTGATTTTATGGAGATGGAGGCAGTCATGAGGATCAGCAGGGTTATGAAATCTCTCTCAGACAAATAGACAGTTGTGTGCATTGCGAGGTCGGATGCTAAGCAGCAAATCTGTTCAGAAACATCGACTGTCTGCCATTTTTATTACAAAGGGGATGATGAATGGCCAGAAATGAACCAATTAAACCAAGTGCTGATTTAAAATATTATGCAAATGTGTGGGGTGAATGGACAGTGAAATATGACATGGACTGAAGAGCACTGAGCTGGAATTAAGGAGCCTGTGGTTCTAGCCTTAGGTTTATAACCTGAGATATGTTCATTTTCTGAACTTCAAAATTTCCCAAGGCTTGTTTAAGGGTCCTCATGACTTCTAAATTGCTGTTAATCTCTGCTACATGGCTAATTTTGAATGACTGTAAAAAGCATTGTACTTTGAAAGGAGATTTTCTGCTCTTTTCAACTAGAAGATGAAAGAAGGGTTAGTTACTATGAAGGTCAAACTGAAAAGTTCATGTGGAACACTAAAACATGTTTAGACAAAGAGATGCAAACACTTGGTCTTCTTGGACTTTTCCTACTTGAAATCACACTGTGTAGTCCTCACTGTGAAAATATTCAAAGAAAAAAAAAACTACAGGGGCTTGGGATGGGCTCTCTTGATAGAATGCCAGTCTGGCATGCATAAAGTTCTGGTTTTAATTCTTAGAACTGCATAAACTGGTCTTGTTGACTTGAGAAGTGGATTCAGGAGAAGCAAGAGTTAAAAATCATTCGAAGCTGTATACAGAATTCAAGGCAACCCTGGGCTGCATGAGATCTGTCTTAAAAATAACAAAACAAACTAATACATTGAATCACTGTCTTTGGAATAGGACATTATTGGAAAGAAGAAAGCAAATAAATATAGAAGCCACACTAATCTCTGTGAGGTGGGTTTCTAAGTATATTAGGTTCCATCTTCCATCATAGAAACAACATAAGGAATCACTGTAGGTTAAGGCTTTCCTTAATAGTGAATTATTCTTCTCAGCAATTGTAACTAGTCAAGCTTAATAACCTCTTTATAAAACAAAGATATTAACAATGTTCTCTTTTGACAAAATTAGTTTACGTCTGTGAAGTCCATAATAAGCACTATATAAGCTTTTGTCAAAAATGCCTTCTAAGTTGGGACTAAAAAGATGGTTCAGTGGTTAAGAGCACTAACTGTTCTTACTGAGGACCTGGATTGGATTCCCAGCACCCATATGGTGGCTCACACCCATCTGTGACTCCAGTTCAAGAAAATCTGTTGCCTTCTTCTGGTCTCTGTGGGAACTGCATGCACATGATACACAAACATACATTAAAACAAAACATCCATATACATAAAATAAAAATAAGATCTCCTAAAAATAACTTTCCAGGCTTTTAACAGTGGAAATATACACATATCATAAAGGAATACACATTCATGTGTACATGTTTTATACACACACACACATACACACACACACACACATACACACACATACACACACAATATGTAACTGTTGTACCTGAATTTTTTTATCATGCCAGACCTTGTTATAAGCACTTTATGTGAGTCAACCAACCCTTGGAGTCTTGTAACAGAGTATAATTATCACAATTATGACCATGAGAGGTACAAACCATGAGGCAGCTGTCTCCTATGGGGTATATTCAACCTCTCTAAGATACAAGAGTACAAATATACTCATCCAGGTTGGCTGACATCTCCAGACAATATACCCTGAATCATAGACACCCAGAGCTTAAGTTGTTCAGGCTAAGCTGGGACATAAACTGACTCGCTGCATCCAGTTGTTTCCTTGGGTGGGATCCAACACGCATGCTCCTTCCGCTTGCCTTCTTATTCAAAGGCCCAATTTCAGGCTCTCATGGGGGGGAAATCAATGAGCTGATGGTCAGCAGACTGGGCGTAAATTGTGCTCTTTCCTCAGGGCTGGAGATCTCTGGATAGTCACTGATCAAAGTGTCAAATGCAGATGTAAGCTTCAGTCCATTTAGATGTTTTGACAAACATTCCCAATGGAATAAGAGCCTGTTACCCGATAAGATGCTGAATGCATATTATTTATGAGAATTTAACAGAGAAGGTAATTAAAGCATCAGCATCCACTTTGCTATTGGCTGGACTTGACATGACAATCGTGGATACCTAGGAACATTTGCTGGCTGTCCTCCCCTTACCTCCCCTCCCAACTTGTTTCACTGTGCTATTACAAGACATTGCAAAGAATCATACCTCTGGGGTCCCAATAGGCTCTGACACTCAAGGTCAGAGAAGTCAGAGCTATTGACTTTGGGTAGACGGATGGTATGGTGGTTTTTAATTGGACACAGTCACTTGCATGATTTAAACTTCCAAAAATTAAAAATATTTAAAAGTCTGTGATTAAATTTTTTCAGTATCCTCTGCATATTTACAGCTACTAAAGAGTAAGAGGAAAGGGAAAAGTTATCTTTAGGTTGCTGTTTGTTTACTCACACTTACTCTTATTATCCAGAAAGAAAACCCATCTTGAGAGTTTTCAGCCAATGGACTATAAAACTTGAGAAGCAAAATGCTTACAATATGTCTGTTTTGCATTTTCGGATTTATCCCAATCTGACATTATATAGTAATATCACTGTTTTCAGGAAAACACTTCTACGTGGCATGCATATAATTTGGTCTACCACGTTTTTAAGTTATTCTCTCAGTTTTAGGGCTTGTCAGACTTATGGCATGACTTTAGAAAAAAAAGAAGAAGAAAACAAAATAAAAGAAGACTCAATGAAACAATCCAGATTTATTTTTAGCTTAAGTATTTTGAGCTGCAGGACAAAAGGATACACGTTTACTTTTTCAATCTTTTTTCTAACCTGTTTTCCTTGTGTGTTACATTAGTAACTCTTTATCATCCACAAACATTGCTAGTAGTTATGTGAGGGATGAAACCATCTCTTATCCATTCCTTTTCCCTGATCCTTGATGAGGGAGAAATTCTAATTTTCTGGTTCAATTCATTAGCATCAATTGGAGTAACAGTAATGTCACCAGGTAAATATCTACTTAATATGCCAAGGAGAACATTTGACCCTCATCCAACAAACTCACCAGACATCCTTCTGAAACCCTTGCGTCTGTTTAAACATTCACAACCCCACAATGTAGATATCATTGTAGAGAGAAGATTCTTTGTATTGTATGGATGCATCACCTATTAATCAAAAAGCCTATGGACTATGGCTTGGGCTGGAAATGGAAAGTGGGAAATCCTGGAGGCAGAGAGAATTCTGGGATAGAGCCAGACAGGGAAGATTTACCCAGGAAGATATGAGGAGAGGCACACATGGTGCTTGAGCACACATACCTAGATACATGGAAGAACATAGGTTAAAATAAATGAAATATTTTAACTTAGAGCTAGTCAGAGAAGAACCTGACTATATGGCCAAGGTATTTGTAAATATATTTTGAGTCTGAGTCTTATTTCTGGTAGCATGGAACTGGGAGGAAGAACTTGAACTAAATTGAGACATATGATCATCCCCATTTCACAGAGAAGAAACCTGAGAAATTGAATATCTAAAGTGCTTGATTGAGACCAAGCTTAGCATGTTGCTGAGCTTGGGTTCAGAAATCTGGCTGGTGTTATCTCCCATGGACCATGAAGTATTAAGTTGTCTTATAATTTTAAAAAATGGAGCCATGCATGGGGAAAAAACCCAGTTTGGACAGATACGTTTCCAATGGAAAGCTAATTTTACAAGTCTTTATAATTGAAGTACATTGGAGGAGTTAAGTAAAAATAATTTTCCTCTAGGGAATCTTATTGACCTGGACTCAAAATCATCTATATTATTGGTAAACACATGGCTTTGGAGAAGTTACTTATGTCAATAATGCTGCCATATAAAGATAGGAATATTAACTTAGGTAAATCTTGAAAGGAATGAGCTTATTACTTGTACCTGCTCTGGGCTTAATAAGCAAGTTACACTTCTTCAGTATATTATTTTTAATGTGCATCCTGTAGCTCTATAAAATATAAATATTCAGAACCATCACCCGGTAACTTTCTAATGCCATGACTCTGATTTCGTTCTTCTGTTGTTACTTAGCAGTGACAGAGATGTAAACCACCTTCTTCCCAAGCATGTAGAAGCTGTGGAAGGAAAGCTGCCTTCCCTTGTGTGCAAGGAGGAGCCATGCTATTTTTCTTTTCTTAACACTAAAAAAATAGAGGCTGCCTCCTTACTCGGATGTTCAAGGTTTCTATTATGTGGAAGCAGATTGAATGCAGGTCCAACAAGATCTGGCATGGTGTCTAATAGGAAGCAAGATGGCACTGAGACTAGAAATGATTTATCACCGTAATTTTTATAAATGCTAAAGTAGAACACTTTAGGAGTCAGAAGGAGGAGGTAAATTGACTATCCCATGAAACACTGGTCCATACATTTCAAAGGTGGTTTGGACTAAGGTAAAGTACATTAAAAAGGTTTGAAGTACAGATGTCTGAGGCTGCTAAACAGTTTAGCCATCACTGGTAAGATAATCGATCAAGGAGGTGTCTTTTTGAATGGTGGAGACACCTTCCTTTCCTTAAGTAAAAAATCCTGGTGAGCCCATGTTCATTATGTCTGGATTTGTAAAGGACAGCTGACTCAACTATTCTTTAACAAGGAGTTTGGGAGACAGGAAGCTTGAACCAGATGACACATACCCATGATTCCAGAATTTAGGAGGCAGAGGCAGGAGGATCAGGAATTTGAAGGCAACCTATGCTGTAGAGCAAAATGAGGGAAGGCAATTTCTAAGACTAAGCCTCTGGTCTCACTCAAATGGAAAGTCTGCTATGCTGCCTTCTTCTTAGCCTGCTCCCTCCCCCTACTCCTTCCAGCCAAGTTGCAACATTGTGCTGAATGCAAGTTTTAATCTCCTCAGTCCCATAAATTCTGTCATAATTAAATTTTGTAATGCCATCACTCTGATATGCATCCCACAATAGTCATTTCTTTACTCATGATTGAATTTAAGAAAGCAATGCCATTAGGATGTAAAGACGCATCTATACTATAACTGGGTATATAGGCCCTTATTTGGCATCCATGAAACCACCTTAGTTCAGTAGTCCTCAAGCTAGTTGCTCTTTTAGAGTGAGAGTATATGTATGCATGTTTGTACAAGGTCATGTAACACTTGAGTCTACTAAACATATCACTATTACAAAAGAAAATTTAAAATGCTATCTGCTTTAGGGGTAGAATATCCAAATGTTTCCATAACATGCAACAAAAAAAGAAACCAGCCCAAACCAGAGATATAAGTAATTGCCTCATTAATTAAGCAAATGTCAGGGACTGCTAAAGGTTATACAGTTTCTAAACAAAGAACGTAGAAGGAGTAGATATTCTTCTAAGCTCTCTCAGCTAATATCATTGTTGTACAAGATATCATAAAGCCTGGGAGTAAAAATAAAGCATAATTCTAGAATTCTAGAAAAAAAACCACTACATTTCAACTAGAACTGGATTGTTTCTTCCTCTTGGTTTTTCTTTATCGTGGCACATTGACTCAAGGAGAATTTTCCCCGGTGGATATGAAGAATGGATTTGACCCTTCATAGCTGCATGTTTATTTTGATGGTTCTAAATATAGCACAGCGTTATTGTCATCATTGATCCTTGAGAATTATTCACTTGTTAGTGAGTCGATCATTTCGAGGGTTTATGGTATCATAAGGGATATTGGCTGTCAAGTTTATTTACAGTAATTGATGTGTTTTTAATTGTTCTCTGTCCCTGCTCCTAAAATAACTGAACGATTCGGCAGGAAAAGAAGAGACTCAAGTCAGAGGGACAAAAGCTTCAGGGTATGTATACTTGAGGGGAAAATGGAGCATCCCTAAAAAGTCCCCAGACTTGCTCTAATCCTGATCAAATGTAAGCAGCCCTCAGGAGTCACAGACCATACTGGCTTCCATGGGAATCATCCCTGCTTTCCTGAGTCAAGTGGTTTTTTTTTCTCCATGTCTCTTTCCTGACATTCCCTTCCTGCTTTTCACAGTAGATGGCCATCTTCCATGCAAACTTATCTGACATATAGTCTGCAAAAATACAAATATGGACCTATGAAATTCATCTGTGAGATTAGTTCCACTGTTGTACTGTGAGTCTCTTAAACGTGAGACCTAGGCATGTTTATTAATTCTGCAGTCCTTACAGCTTGGCTTCTTGGGAGGACCCATGCTTGGTTGAAATTTGTAGACATTTAATAAACTCAATGATAAGACTTCAGAGTTAAGTCATACTGTCTTCAATTCATGGCTCTGCCATTTACTGTTTTGTACCCTTAGAAAATCAACTGCTCAATGCCTCAGTTTTCCCATTTATATAACATGGTAAGAGAAAAGTTACAAAGTAGCTATGAGAATGATGTGAATTTTTTATTTGTACAATATAGAAATGGCAAGAATATTAATATTAATGATGATTATTACTGGCTGCTATAACAGACCATCCTCAATATCTGACTCAACAAATTGGAAAATTATTTCTCTAATGTAGATGGTCTGTTTTGGATGGTTGCTCTGTCAGTCATGCCTTAAGGGTCTACAAACTCTTTCCATCTTATAATGTCATCATCTTTAATTCATGATATACCAAGTTCCACAAGTAGATTGGAAATAATTATAAGGTTAACTTAAGGCTTATAATATCATATATATCACCTACCTACCACAAACACAATCATAAGAACCCAGCTGATACAAGAGTACAAGGTCCCAAGTCTGTCCTCTGTGGGATTTAGCGTGTGTCTCTGGATTTAAGCATATGTCTTGGGAGTCTACAGTCAGATGAGGCGTCTGGAGGAAGGCAGCTCTGTTGTCTCCTGTAGGTCTCAGGAGGTGGCACTGTCTCTGCTGGATCTCTGTGACAGCGGGCAAGGTGTAGGGATAAACCTGTAGGGTAACGACAACAGAGGAGCAGAACCCCAGTAGGGGGATGTCTGCATAGGCTGGATGACTGTCATAGTCCTGGAAGGCATACACAATGAGCCTACATTATACACAATGATACATTATCAAAGTATGCCGAAGTCTTTGGAGATAATAAAAAGCTTTGTTTCTTCATGACTAATGGCCCTCAAATGAAAGATCAGATTCTAGTGACAGTTAACAATGCTGTAGCTATCAGAAGCACCGTTTGTCTTAGGGATTGTTCGTTCTGCTGCTGTGAATAGACACCAAGACAATGGCAACTCTTGCAAAAGAAAGCACTTAATTGGGGGCTTGCTTACAGTTTTAGAGGCTTGGTCTATCTTCATCTTGGTAGAGAGCATGGTATTATGCATGACACTGGAGAAGTCGCTGAGAGCTACATCCTGGGTAGTAGGCAGAGAATGGGAGTCAACCTAGGATGGACTTTGAACCTGAAAGCCCACCCCCAGTGATACACTTTCTCCCACAAGGCCACACCAACTCCAACAAGGCCACGCCCCCTACTCCTAGCCCTTTCAGAGTGATACTCCCTGATAAATAAGTATTTAAATATATGAGCCTATGAGGGCCATTCTTTTCAAACCACCACACAGGTGCCTTAAAACCTCATGAATCTTACCCAAATCTAGGTGATACTGAAAATTTGTATAAATGAGATTGAGTATCTCTATACATGAACGTAGGAAATTCTGGCTCAATCTAGAAGTGATCTAGAGGAGAAATGGGAATATTGTTTTTTAAAACATTTCATACTTTGAAGAAGAATGTTGGCTCTGTAACATGGATTGAGTATTTGTGCTCCTTAATGGAATTTTAGGTCATTGACCCATTACAGAGAATACATGTATGTAAACAGTCAAGTTTCTGTTTACCCTATTTGGAATTCTTCTTATAATGAACAGTGTAGTTTTGCTACTTTATTGGTTAAACACAATTTCCATTTGAGACATTTTTAATATGATATTTCTTTTTCATCAATATATAAATAGACCCACAGTAGGCATATCCCTGGAAGAATGGTGGTCAGAGGCTAGGTAAAGCATACATAGTTGTCTTAGCTAGGGTTTTACTGCTGTGAACAGACACCAAGACCAAGGCAACTCTGGTAAGAACATCACATAATTGGGACTGGCTTACAGATTCAGATAATCAGTCCATTATAAGCAAGGTGAGAACATGGCAGTATCCAGGCAGGCATGGTGCAGGAAGAGCTTAGAGTTCTACATCTTCATCTGAAGGCAGCTAGTAAAAGTTTACTTCTGAGCAAGACATTGGAGTAGAAACCAAGGACACTTAGAATAGGCTTCATATGAGAAAGTGGTCTCTGAACTGTATTAAACTTGCTAAAAATCAAAAATCTAGACAGCTAGGACTAGGGTATTAAAACCCACTCCCACAGTGACACACCTACTCCAACAAGACCACACCTACTCCAACAGGGTCACACCTTCTAATAGTGCCATTCCCTGGAACCTGCATATACAAACCATCACAATAGTACTGAGAACCTTGAAACACACGACCTCCACTCTTTATAACAACCTAATATATATATTAGTTATATCTTATCCATTGTGTGGCTTGAGAAACTTTGGTTTAAAGAAGAATAACTTACCTAGTGTCACATTGTCAAAAAAGGATGAATTGGCCATTTGGACTGAACTTGACTTTCCTCAGTGTTTTATGCAGCCTCCCTATGACATGACTCTGCCCTTGGAAATGATTTTCAAAGTAAAAGTGGCTCAGAAAAATAGCCACCTATTAAAAATTATTCATTTGTCGTCTCCTGTTTCTTGTCCTGACTATGATGGAGGCAAGCATGCACTAGTTGTTTGAAATATTCAATAACAATTCCTTGGATGGTAGTTCTAATTTTAGCATCCTGTGAACCCAGTTTCTTCAGGCAATGAATAATTTGCATGGAAAGTTTACTTCTGAGCAAGACATTGGAGTTGAAACCAAGGACACTTAGAATAGGCTTCATAAGACAAAGTGGTCTCAGAACTGTATTAAACTTGCTAAAAATCCAACATTGATGGCACACTATTGATTATGTACTTAATCTTTTTATAGTTTTCAAGTGTCTATTAAGTTCTGCTTTGGCACAATAACCATTTAGACCTCCATAATGATAATGGCAAGGCAAAAATTTTTAGAAGCATGTTGAAATACTATTTTATTCTTTGCAATGACCTTTGCCACACCTATGTCACTCTCTTTCCAAAATCTCTGAGAATATTGAAAAGTATGACAAGAAGTGGAACAGACTTCACACTGTTCTATCCACTCTCTCTTATAAGTTAGGATTTATTCTTGATCTGTTTTCACTAATTATTGAAGATGTCCTGTCATATCTCACCCTCATTCATTCAAATATAATTCTATCACAATTCTGGTGACATCTTTTGGTCAAGATTTGGCAGGTGTATTAGCTACCTTTCTCACCGCTCTGACAAAACTCCTAGAAAAAGTGAGTTAAGAGGGGAAAGAATTTCTTTTGACTGACAGTTTGAAGATACGGTCCACAGTGGTGTTAAAGTCCTCAGTGGCAGGAAAATGAGGTGACTGCTGGAACTGGATTCTCAGTCACGAATCTGAGAGAGATGGAAGCTGCTATTCAGTGGGTTTTCCTTTTACTCAGTACGTGGCGCTAGGGTGTGGAATCATGCTGCTCACATTTAGGATAAGTCTTCCCTCCTCAGTCAGCCTATCTCGAAGGTTCTTCTTGTAAATGTCAAGAGGTCTGTGTCCTAGGTGATTCTAGATTCTATAAAGTTGACGATGTTAACTAGTGTAGCAACATAGTAAATAGCCTAGGTTATGGAGACTGATGTTCTAACCTTCAGTCTTAGGTTTTAGGGACTTCCATCACACTGAAGAATGTCCTCCTGCATCACTCTACCCAACTCCACGTCTGCCTTGGCTACCACTGTGGTCATGAGACTCTGCCCAAGTAACTAAGCTCTGAGCATGTGCTTTCCTCTCAGGAATCTGCCATAACTTAGGCAACTGGCCCAAGGAAGTGATCTGACTCCTATTGAATTAATCAGGGGCTGATGTTTCATAGCCAGATGGCTTCAGTTGGCAACAATGGTCAGTAGGAGAGGAGGAACATGATTCTTGAGATCACTGCTCTGAAGCAGGCTGATACCTTCCCAGTCGTCAATATGCTTTCTTTGACTTGCCTCTCTGTTAACACTTCAGTCTCCTACTTGATTCCTGTTACACTGGCCTCTGTCACTCCTTAAACCATCCAGTCACATCTCATCTGAGGTCCTTTTCAGGGTGCTGCCTCTGTTTTACAAAGTGACAACATCGGTTTATATCCATGCTAACAGTAAATGAGAGTTTCAATGTTTCTGTCCCTTTGACATGTTTGCTGCATCTCTTTACTATTGTCCTGGAGAGTTTGAAATGCATCCTGTTGCTGTTTGGTGAGTACTGAAGTTAACACAATTTTATATTTACATTGGCTCCCTTTTTATCTTCTTTAGAGAAACACCCAACCAAGTTATTTGTACAATTTAAACTTCAGTTTTCTATTGTGGAATTATAATAGTTCTTTATATATTATGGATACACAAACCTTATTAGATCAACATATAATTTGTTGATATGCTATTCTTGAAGACCTTCCTTTCAGTTTCCTAGTAAATTACCTCAAAGCCAAAAAAAAGACTTTGAGCCTTGATTAAATTATACTTGTTTTTTTTATTTCTATGTGATTATTTCCTTTCACATGTCTAGGCACCCCTTGCCTAACTGTTACTGATATTGTTTTCTTTACATTTTATACATTTACTATAATGCTTAGGTATTTAGTGCATTTTGAATTAACTGTTTGTGATATAAGGTCCTATTTATTGCTATGAATAGTTTGCTGCCATGAATATCCTCTGGCATTTTTGTAGATGTGAGCTCTGGTTTTTGGAGTTTGCATGTGTTTACTGTCCTTGGGAATGGGCAGCATTCTGGTGCTATTATAGTTTCATGACTCTCCTACATGTGTAGCACACTCTGCTCCATGGGCTCACAGACATTGTTGAAGTCAATTTTCTTTCATTTCAGTCATTCTGGATAGTGGTGCCACACAATGCTTGGTATGAGTTGTCATTTTCCTGATTATTAATGACACTAAACATCTTTTCATATGTTAAGAAGGGAATTTTAATTCTAAAGGATTCTTTTATCAGGTTGAAAAAAACCATTGCCCATTTATTAATTATATTTTGAGTTTTGATTTATAAAGTTCCTAACTCTTGATACAAGTGCTTTATCAGAAAAAAAAAGCATTATGAACATCTTAAATCCAGTTTGGCAGGGTTTTTCATACTCATAATAGCTGAAATGAAGATTGTTAAACTTTACAAAGAACAAGTCTCTTTTATTGTTAGTATTCTTTTTGCTTCTTACTTCAAAAATGTTTCCTGAATCTTATCCAGAAATATTTTAGAATATCTCCCTACCCTATAGTCAGGAGATATTCTTACATGCGCCATTTTGTAAATATACATTCAACAGCTGCTGAGGTTTCTCAGCCAATAGAGGCTCATGACGTCAAACCCAAGAATCTGAAAATTAATCTCCAGGACCCATGGAATGGAAGGAGAAAAATCAACTCCCACTTGTTGCCCTCTGACCTTTACATGTGCCATGTGACATTCAATACCTATCTTGTAGCCCCACTATTTAGTACTTCTTATAGCACACAGATACATGTAATTTAAAACTTAATTACAAGTACTTTGTTTCTTCTTTTATGTTTAGGGCATATTTGCTTTAAATTTTGGCTCACAATCCTTTGACAAGATTTATTTTTCCTTCAGGATATGCAAGAATTCCAGCCCTACCATTTCAAAACTCTTCTACTCCTCCTGAACTATGTTGGATCAATCAAAAATGTTACTATATCTTATCAAAAGTGGTTCTTCTTCCTAGTTCTCTTCAGCTCTGTTGATTTCCTTATCTACCCTGAGATCAATATGTCAATATAACCACATTTTCATTATTTTTGGTATGTTTTGAAGTTTGGTAGTATACACCTCCTGCTTTTTTACTTTGACTTCATTTGGGTTTATTTGGTTTCAGTTTCTTTAGGGAATGTCTATCTGGATAACCCAGATTGACCTAGAACTCACCTAGTAGCACAGGCTGGCTTTGAACACATATAGGTCCTACCTCTACTTCCCCAATGCTGAAATTACAGGCATGGACTGCCACATACAGTACCAATCTTGTTCTTTACTGTACTAAATTTATTGCAATATTATATATAATTATTGACATAAAGATGTTCATTTCTATTTTTAAAGACTGTTAGATTTTAACTGGGAAACCACTAAATCTATAAATCTGCTTGAATGTTGATGACAGTTTAACAACATAGTTATTAATAAAAGTCCATTTATTTAAGATTTATTTCATTTGTGCTGTGTGGTACTTTCTAAGGATACAGTACATAAGTCTTGGAATTTGATAAAAGAATTCTTACATATTTGATGCTCTTTTTTTATTTTCTATATTCTTTGTTTACATTCCAAATGATTTTCCCTTTCCCGGTTCCCCCTTCCCCTAAGTCCCATAAGCCCTCTTCCCTCCACCCATTCCCCAACCAACCCCCTCCTACTTCTCAGTCCTGGTAATCCCCTATATTGCTGCATCAAGCCTTTCCAGGACCAGGGCCCTCTCCTTGCTTCTTCTTGGGAATTATTTAATATGTGAATTATGTCTTGGGTATTCAGAGTTTCTAGGCTAATATCCACTTATCAGTGACTGCATTCCATGTGTGTTCTTTTGATTGGGTTACCTCACTTAGGATGATATTTTCCAGTTCCAATCATTTGCCTAAGAATTTCATGAATTCATTGTTTCTAATTGCTGAATAGTATTCCATTGTGTAAATATACCATATTTTCTGTATCCATTCCTCCACTGAGGGACATCTGGGTTCTTTCCAGCTTCTGGCTATTATAAAAAAAAGACTGCTATGAACATAGTGGAGCATGTGTCCTTATTGCATGCTGGGGAATCCTCTGGGTATATGCCCAGGAGTGGTATAACAGGGTCCTCCGGAAGTGACATGCCCAGTTTTCTGAGGAACTGCCAGGCTGATTTCCAGAGTGGTTGTACCAGCTTGCAATCCCACCATCAGTGGAGGAGTGTTCCTCTTTCTCCACATCCTTGCCAACATCTGCTGTCTCCTGAGATTTTAGTCTTAGCCATTCTGACTAGTATGAGGGTAAATCTCAGGGTTGTTTTGATTTGCATTTCTCTAATGACTAATGATGTTGAACATTTCTTAAGGTGCATCTCAGCCATTTGAAATTCTTCAAGTGAAAATTCTTTGTTTAACTCTGTATCCCATTTTAATAGGGTTATTTGGCTCTCTGGAGTTTAACTTCTTGAGTTCTTTGTATACAATAATATATTGGATATTAGCCAAAAACCCAGGATAGCTAAAACTATTCTCAGCAGTAAAAACTTCTGTGGGAATCAGTATCCTGGACCTCAAGCAATACTACAGAGAAATAGTGGTATTGGTATCGTGACAGGCAGGTAGATCAGTGGAATCTATAGGAATAGGATTGACAACCCAAAAATGAACCCACACACCTATGGTCACTTGATCTTCTACGAAGGAGCTAAAACCATCCAGTGGAAAAAAGATAGCCTTTTCAACAAATGGTGCTGGCTCAACTGGAGGTCAGCATGCAGAAGAATGCAAATAAATCCATTCTTATCTCCTTGTACTAAGCTCAACTCCAAGTGGATCAAGGACCTCCACATAAAACCAGACACTCTGAAACTAATAGAAAAGAAACTGGGGAAGAGCATTGAGCACATGGGCACAGGGGAAATTTCCCTGCAGAGAACACCAATAGCTTATTCTCTAAGATCAAGAATTGACAAATGGGACCTCATAAAATTACAAAGTTTCTGTAAGGGAAAGGACACTGTAAGTCGGACAAAATGGCAACCAACAAATTGGGAAAAGATCTTCACCAACCCTACATATTTGATTCTCTAAAAGCTAATATATATAGCAATTGTTAGATTTAATTTAATTTAGATATAATATGCTTATTGCTCTCAAAGAAAAAAATGCAGTTGGCTTTTGTATGTTAATATGATAACTACCCAGTACCTGCCAAATTCAGTAGCATGAATGTTAGTGTATGGACTTTTTGACCATTACTTATGTGAATTGATCTCTGGTATGCTGCAACTTTTGATTGGTTAAAGAAAAGCAGAAGTGACACGAGGAAATCATCTCAATGAAGAGATATTTGGGCTGAGATATAAATCAGGCAAAAGATGAACCCAATGGAGGTGTCATTTTCTAGGTTTCTATTGCTCATTTCTCATTACAAACCACATCCATTCTTGAAGAATCTCAGGAATATTCTAGGGCAAAGTAAAGTTATCAAATGTCTTATATTGAAATTATTCCAAAATTCTCAGTCTCTCATTTTCATTTGTCTCTTATCTTATTCTGAGCACTTGAATACTAAAGCTATACCTTCAAATATTTTTTGAGCAAATCACTAAACAAATAAATGAGGAGTTACATGGATGGAAATAAAAATATAATAGAAAATGAAAACTGTAAAATGATCCTCGGGTCTTATTGAAAGTCAACACTAGGAAGTGACAACTCTCCTGCAGATGAAATCTGTATTTTATCTCTCTCTGACTAGATGCTTGACACTGAATAAATACTAATATAAACCTTCCTTTCTGTAATTTTATCATCGTGACTCGTGATGGTAGCAGTTGCCTCTTGGGAATTTCATCGAGATTCAAGAAGATGACTGTGGAGCACCTGTGGTGTCCGGTGTTCTGTAGACACTCAATTAGTACTAGATATTTCAGCCCTGCTATTTTGAGAAATATCACACTTAAACTTTTCCTCAGGAAGTTTGGGATATGAGTCAGTGGAAATTAACCTGGTAGATCTTATTAAGCATGGCATGTGTTTCTATTTTTAAATCAAAACCGCATCTCTCAAGTGCTATTTTATTGCAGAAGAATTCAAAGTCTAAATTATCCACTCTTCTCTCACATGACACTAGTAACAGCAGCCACAATACAAATTCGAATGCCTCCTCTGTTAGAGGCTAACACTTTCTTCCATCACTACAAAAATTCATCCTTTCTGCACTGTTCTTGGCAAGGACGCAAATATATCTCAGTCTCATAACTATCAGAAGAACATCTAAACACCTAATCATCAGCCATGGTGCTTCACCACAGAGCATTACCCAACTTTAATCTCTCCCCAGTCTTTACTTCCTGTTCATAAAAATCTCTGGTTTCAATGGTATATACCCTGTTCTTTCTAAGTAAAAGCTCTTCAGTTCCATGCTTTATCTCATATTTTTATCTCCCTATAATTTCACTTTATTGTTTATTTATTTTGTATTTTATGTTTATCTCATGTGAAATAGCTCATCTCATTGATTTACAAATAGGTTAATATTTTTCCCATGATTCTCAATCCAAATTAATTGTTTAGAATTCTCTTTTATTCACTCACATTCATTTTTAGCTCTATGATCCCATATGTGAAGTAACGATCAATTTTCCTATGACTGAATGCTTGAAAGTTTCTTATACTCCACCCATAATTCAAATTCAGTAAAATGAATTGTTGTACTCTTTAATGAAACATTGTCCTTTTCTATGTACCCAATCCTCTTTGGTCTTGAACATTGCTAGCCCCATCCTTTGCTGGAATAATGAGCAAAGGTAGAAATTGGAATGGAAAGACCTAGAGATAAAAGAGCAACCCATCAAGGGTAGAAAACAAATCAGCGCTCAAGAGACACTGGGAAGAGAAACTAAGAGTAGGGACGATTGTCAGGTGTCTAAAATGTCATAGAACTTAGGCAGGCAAGTGAGAGTATCTGTCATTCCCAAGTCATTCTCCTTATGGTAATAGGTTCTAATCTATGCTTACAGAAAAAAATCGGAGCATCCAAGAATACAGAGTTACATAAACATTTGTCAAGGCTACAGGCTCAGTACAGTAAAGGAGGTAGAACGTAAGTTGTTTTTCTAACTTTAATGTTAGAATTCATTGCAAATTAATAGAATTCAATTCAAATCTAAGACTGATATCATGGCAATTTTATGAGATATAGGTTAACTCAATCAACTTTATTCTCTCAAAATATTTTTATGGATATTACTATATAGAGAGGATACTACTGTATGCATTCTAGAAGCTAAGAATACAACTATGCATAAGAATTAGTTCCCTACATCATAGTCCTTTCTTCAAACAGTCTTGGTGAATTATAAAATAGAAAGAGCCAACTTTTTCATGGAAATGTGTAAGATGAGAAGGTGGAAACTCCAGTGAGCTGAGGTAATGGATGTTGAAAATTAGATAGTATCCCATAATCTTTGAAACCTCTTATAACATAACAGGAAATGCCAAGACTTGTACATCATAATTCTTTAGTGAAGAACCAGAGAACTTCCCTTGTTTATAGCTAGGACACAAGCTTATGTCTTAAACTATGCCAGTCAGACTTGCTGATGGGAGATGTTGTTTTAGAACCAAGGGAGTTAAATCCAAAGGCTCCACATGGAACCATTTGGCCTTCACTGCATCCAGCTTCTACTGCTACTGTGGCTGGAAAAGCCTTTTCTTGGCTCAGGCTGTGTGTCAACGCTGGTGGCAATCACAGCCCTAGTCATTCAGGTTCCTGGCTGGAGTCCACAACTAGAACCCAAGGCTAGGTGACGTCAGTGCTTGCCGTCCCCTCATTGGATAGATTCTTCGGTATTGGCTTAGGGGCTCATTCCCTGGAACTGAGCCTTGAACTTGATTAACCAGCATGCTCCAAAATTTTATGAGCCATGTAATATCCTTCTCAGCTTAATAAGCCAGATTTTGCTCCTACCATTTACAACTAGAAATCTACAACAAATAGAAGAGGCCTCCCAGAGGAGTTAATGTAAAATCTAAATGGTTAGAAGAATGGAGTTTAGCTAGGGAAAGATGCAAAAAAGTTTAGAAAATAATAAACAATGTGTCCATTGGAGAGAGAGTGGAATGGTGTTGATAGAATCAAACTTATTCCATGGCATGAGAGACTAAGTGGGGAGAAGACAGAGCGGTAAGCAGAGGTGTGCCCACATAGGATCTCACAAGTCAGCGGCAAAAGCATTTTAGTAAGTTCCTCAACAAAGGAGTGAGATAGAGATTGTGGCTGGAATTCTCAGAGTCAAGACCCTAGGACTCAGGTTACTGACGCTGTTCTCCTAGAGACCTGTTTGCTGCCCCAGCAATAACATTCTCAGAAAACTCTGTAGTCAAGGATACATCTCGAAATTGGGCATTGCAACAGAGGACAACTAAAAGAAGGTCATTTATGTCATTATTGAAAACATTTATGTCATTTTTTATTCGATATATTTTTTATTTACATTTCAAATGATTTCCCGTTTTCTGGTCCCCCACTCCTCAAAAGTCACATAAGCCCCCTTCCCTCCCCCTGTTCTCCCACCCACCCCTTCGCACTTCCCTGTTCTGGTATTCCCCTATACTGCTATACTGAGTCTTTCCAGAACCAGGGGTCACTCCTCCGTTCTTCTTGTACCTCATTTGATGTCTTCTTGTACCTCATTTGATGTGTGGATTATGTTTTGGGTATTCCAGTTTTCCAGACTAATATCCACTTATCAGTGAGTACATACCATGATTGATCTTTTGAGTCTGGGTTACCTCACTTAGTATGATGTTCTCCAGCTCCATTCATTTGCCTAAGAATTTCATGAATTCATTGTTTCTAATGGCTGAATAGCATTCCATTGTGTATATATACCACATTTTTTGCATCCATTCTTCTGTTGAGGGATACCTGGGTTCTTTCCAGCTTCTGGCTATTATAAATAGGGCTACTATGAACATAGTGGAGCACATATCCTTATTACATGCTGGATAATCCTCTGGGTATATGCCCAGGAGTGGTATAGCAGGATCTTTCGGAAGTGACATGCCCAGTTTTCTGAGGAACCACCAGACTGATTTCCAGAGTGGTTGTACCAATTTGCAACCCCACCAGCAGTGGAGGAGTAACATTTTCTAACATGGATCATAAAACTAGTTATGGAATGTTCATCTAGACAATGTATCCAGTATCCAGTGAATGTATTTTTGACTCAGCATAAACATGTAAAGAAAAGATTGCTGAAGATAACATGTACTTTGGACACAGGATCCAGAAGATCCCAGATCTTTCTTACCTGAAATCCTCTTCGAACAGACTTTAATGGCTCCAAATGATGTCATGCAAGTTTCCAAGGGAAGGAAATAACCAACAGTCTTATCCCATTGTGGCAGTTTGAATAGGAATGATCATAAATTCATGTGTTTGGATGTTTGGCCATACAGAGTAGCACTAATAGGAGGAGTGGCCTTGTTGAGGGAAGTGTGTAATTACAGGGCAAAGCTTTGAGGTCTCCTATACTCAAGATACACCCAATGTGGCACACAATCTCCTTTTGCTCTCTGTGGCTCGAGATAGAGAAATCTTGGCCCCTTCTCCATCTAGCCCCATGTCTCTTTGCATGCTGTCATGATTCCCACCATGATGTTAATGGACTAAGGCTCTGAAACCATAAGCCTGGACCAATTCAATGCTTTTCTTTGAAGTTGCCATGGTCATAATGTCTCTAAGACACAAAGTAAGACGCCTACTACGATGTCTATGAACTAAGACAATGACTGTCATGATGTGATATCCCTGCAGTTGTATGTTTCCCTAGGATGCAATAAATAATGGCACACATACCTTGTCAATAAGCAATAGCTCTCCAGTGGGATTTAAGACCCACCCAAGAGGGTTGTTGTACCTGTTACTAGAAACAACTACCTAGGGCTAGTAAAGTCATAGATCATGAAGAACTGCCAATTTAATAAACAAGCATAACTACTAACTACATTCAAAATATATATGCTTATATCCACAGTTAATTATAGATCTGACCCTTCAGTAAAGAAAAATCTCCTTACAGCAGAAAGCATTTCAGAAAACAATTGATAAAAATGGAGAAAGTAAACTACTGTGTTATGACTACTCCCACTTGCTGTTACATCTACAGCACAATGTCTGTACCTTAGGCTCACAGATCATAACAGAAGATGGACATAAAGATGGTAAGAGCCTGAAAAACATCTGCAAGATTTTTCTCCTAGGAATATCAAAGAAGCTATTCCCTTGAAGTCATATCAACATGGATGCCTTAATAATGATGGTAACATGTAAGGGGAAATCTTATGAAGCCTCAAAACTAGACGAAGCACTACAGGTAAGTAATAAATGCTGAGATGTAGAAATAAGTCTTCCCTAGGGAAGAGCACACCAATTAACTATCCAACACCCCCATTGGTCATCCCTGAAATCACATACTCACAAGTAACATTATACAGACTTAGAAGGTTGTTTTTATATATTTAGAAGTGTTTGCATGTGTCTACAAAAATAAATGCTGCAACATATAAAGAAATAGAGGCCATGAATTTGAGAGAAAACTGGGAGGGTATGTAGGATGGGTTGTAGAGAAGAGGAGGAAATGAGGAAGTGACATAATTTCAAAAAAAATGGTAAATGTATGTGGTATGTGCACATAAATAGAGGCTAGAGTTCAATGTCAGTGGTCTTCCACCATTCTCATGTGTCAAAGATATCGGGGAAGCATGTCCCCAGGGTATCTAAGGATTTCAGTAAATTGTTCTAAAATCACATAAGATTGAGGAATACTTACTGAAATCAAACTGCTGTGTTAAGGGATATTTCAGGGTGGCCAATTTCCACAGATAGCCCCAAGATGAATAGTAAGTATACAGCATGTTCTAAATATGTTTGATAGCTCTCTTGCAAAGAATGTAGAGTGCTATATGACTCAGAGAACCCATCTCAAATCATTCTTTCTTTTTGGTACGACTGCTGACAAAACTTGGTCTTAGGTCAGTGTTTACTTGAAAGAAAAATCAAAACCTGATGGATGGATAACTCAGGATATGCCACTTTCTCAGTGACGCGTGTTCACTGGGATGAAGCCCTAACTCCCATAACTAGCCATTTCTTTTATTACTGCCTTATTACCTTTGTCTTTACTACTATCTCTTCCCTGTGGTATTGGTCACTTTCTATCTCATAGAGAAGTTTTTCATTAAGGGTACCTGGAAAGTCCACCCTCCCCAGAATCCTACCAGATTTTGGAACATACATTTGACATGTACTCAGGTATGTATGTATATATGTATGTATGTATATAATGTATACATATCATGTGTATAGAAATATAGTATGTATAGTGTATATACAGTATGTATGTATATATAATATATATAGCATGTATACTATAGTATATATGTATATATAATGTGTATATAGAGTATGTATAGTATATATGTAGTATGTATAGTATATATATAGTATGTGTGTATGTATGTATAGTATGTATACATAGTATGTATAGCAAATGACCCCATAACCTACCCAAGTAGCTTTATCTATTAGTGTTCAAATGAATCAGCTTGTGGCAGACACTTCACATTCATTACACAATAGACCCCAACATAAGAATCCTTTGATCTATAAATGGCTACCATATAAAGTATTAATATATATATATAGTATGTATTATATAGTATATATGTGTGTATGTATATATAGTATATATAGAATAGATAGATAGATAGATAGATAGATAGATAGATAGATAGATAGATAGATGATATAGATTATAGATATAGATATAGATATAGATATAGATATAGATATAGATATAGATATAGATATAGATATAGATATAGATATAGATATAGATATAGATATAGAGAAAGATATAGATATATGATCTAAAGGTCAGGTGCTATGAATCAAATAAACAAATTCAGGGGCCAGAGAAGACATTTTCTTACACATCATTAATTGCAAAGTAATTAGCCCAGTCAATCCGCAGCTGAGGCGTGTCAGGCCACAGTGTAAGTACACTCCTGGTGTGTCAGGCCACAGTGTAAGTGCACTCCTCCAGGATCTTTATCTCCGAGACATGGCTCTCTCAGAGGGCCATGACATACATAGAATCTTTTACCTCCATGTTAACTTGCACATTTGTACTGGTTTCCAAAATCATGTATAACAATTTACTTAATTTCTGATTTCTCTCCCTCATCTATCATTCTTTTCTAGACAGGACCATAACTTTTAAGCTCCCCCACACACCTGTAAGAACTAAACCTGAAGTGTTGATGTTCAGAGTAAATGTTTGGGGGTAAGAGAAAACAACAACATTCTCAGGGATTCTGAAGACCAGGAGGAAAGAGATTTCTTTTCCGTGTATATATGACATCTAGTATGTTTTGGAAATTTGTAAAGAAAATATTGATGGGGCTCAGTATATGTTTGATGACTGATTATTTGACTTTCCCGCTAAATTCAGAAGTTCATTAAATTGATCCCATTTAAAACACTGCATTAGTTGTGTTCCTTAAGGCTGTGACCAAATGGCTCACAAGGAGCTTAAGGGAGGAAGTGAGCTTTTTGGCTTACACTGTAAGAAGGGACAGAGTTCATCGTGATGGGTATGGCTTGGTAGGGGTGTTGGGTCCCCAGTCTCATGTCATCTACACCTAAAAGTCAAATATTGTTCAGGAAATGAGAGCAGACTATCATGCTGCCAGTAACTCACTTTCTCCAGTGACTCCACTAGCTAATGACCCCATAACCTTCCCAAGTAGCTTTATCTGTTAGTGTTCAAATGAATCAGCTTGCGGTAGACACTTCACATTCATTGCACAATAGACCCCAACATAAGAATCCTTGGATCTATAAATGGCTACCATATAAAGTATTAAACTTTGGGGTTTGTATTTGGAAAAGGCAGGCAATTCTGTTGCTTTACCTCCAGAATGCTAACCTTTCTCTTTATTGGACTACTTACTCTCCAGTATGGACATAAATGTAAATGTATTCTTTGATGGGTCTTACCTTAGCTCTTCTCATTTTGAGTTACCTCTCCACTTCACTATAAATTGTATATTTAGAGTTTCATTTGTGGCCAAAATGCAATTGTTTAATTGTGCAATATGCAATTTGTAATATAATTATGCTAGCCAAATTATTTCCTGGGCTGCTCAATTACTGTGATTACATTTGTTAAGTTTACAAGCCACATGCTGTTACTCTCCTCCCTCTGGCGGGTAAATAGTTTGATTTCATTTTTTTTTAAGTTCTTAGGTTCAGAGCTTAGAGTGAGTGTCATAAAGAGTAGTGTAATTTGATATCTTCTTTCTACCATTACTGCCCCACTTGTGTTAATGAAGGTGGGCACTGAGGCTGTAAAAACCTTCAAACAACTTCAGTAGTGCATCCATTCCACGCTTAGCAAGAGATTGAGGAGAGCACATTTTCAATTTGTCTTCCAGAATATTCGACCTCAGACAGAGAAAACAGCCAATATTTAGTAGGGTCTTTCTGTGTGCCAGATACAAGACTCAAAGCTTTGCCTGAGTTTCAGTATTTCTCTGCAGAGCAAACCTATGACGACCCCATATGTGCGCACCCAGGGGTCCCGAGAAGCAGAGTCTTTGTCCAGGTTTGCATCCAGGTAGTTCGTCTTGAGAAGTGAATGTAAGAAAAAGTAGTAAGGAATGAGAAGTGCAAAACAGTGAGGGATTAGGAGCAGATTAAGATAAGAGCAACAGGGGTTCTAATTGGCAATGACAGCAATTAAAGTGTTGTAAAGAAATTGTTCCAGAATCTGAGACTCAGAAGGGAAGAAAATTTTCCCTTGGTTCCCATCTCTCTTGGCATGAAATAGTCCTTAGGATGCTTACACCATAACACTTCCAGAATTCCATGTCGATTGCAGTGAGCCCATGAAGATGACCCACATGACTGGAGCAGAGAGTCCTTGAAGCAGAAAATAAGACATGTAGGTGACATCCATGAAGGAATGTCATCAACTCCGTCTAAGAGACATCCTATTCATTCTGCTTTTGTTCCCTTTTTAACATAACTACACCTTAAAGTCACCAGGATGTGGTGGTTTTATTGCTATATAAATCCTATTTTAAATGAATATAATGTATGCTTTTTATAAGTTTGAGATATGTGTACACAAGCATGACATTATCATGATAATTGAGTTGATAAGCAGCCTACTGTCTCAAAAAGTTCCCTCCTTCATGTGTGTGTGGGAAGATGTGGGTGGGTGTAGGTGAGCATATTATACTGTGTATTAGGGACACTTAGCTCTGGATAGGTCCTCTTGATGTTTTAAGTGCAGAACACCAGGTTGCTAATCAAAAGTCTAATGTTGTACATAAAATTCTAGAATATATTCATCTTGTGTGACAGATGCTTTATTCTTCCATCTCCTATTTTTATGTTTCTAAAAGTTTGAGTGTGGGTTTTTTTTTGGGGGGGGGGGAAACTATAAATCAACCAATTATAGTTATTTTGTGAATGACTCATTTCACGAAGTGTATGTCCTTATGGGTTATTTGTATATTTTTTAAAGGTAGATAGATATTCATGGTATGCATAGATCACATTGTCTTCACAACTTATCTGTTGGTGGACATTTGGGTTGTTTCCATTCTTAACATTGTAATTAATGCCTGAATGGACATGGGAAAGAGAATATCACCTCAAGGTCTTGACTTTGCTTTGGGGCTGGAACACACACTGACGAGTGTTCTCTCGCACAGCTATGTCCCTAAGCCCATTCTGTGATTTTGTTCAACTTTTCATTCTCTTAATGTGACCAGTGAACTCACTGATTTGCAGATGTTGCACAGCCCTTGTGAATCTGAGGTAAATCCCATTTGGTCCTGGCATATGACCCTTTGAAAGAGCTCTTTCTGATTTCAGTTTGCTAGTGTTTTGTTGAAGACTTTGCATCGCAGAGGTCAGCCTGAAACTTCCTTTATTTGTACTATCTGGCTTCATAACATTTTTTCTACAATAAAACTGAACCTTTTTTTTTAGATCACCCAAGACATAGACTTAGTATCTCTGCTGGAGTTCACAGTCTTCATTCAGATTCTAACCTGTAGTGACCTTTGTAGACTCCCAGACACAAGTCGGCATACCTTGACTAACTCAAAATAAACATTTATTATCTCCCAGTGTTAGAAGTATGAAATCAAGGCCCCAGCAAGTTCACGGTCCCTTGTCAACACTAACAGGATCCTCTTTTTGCCTCTGATACTTCATGCACTTCTTTACTTCCTTGGCTAAGGCAGCATCCTGGCCTCTGCCTCTATCTTCAAATGAATGTCCTTTCTTTATGTCCATGTATCTTTCTTCAAATTCCCTATTTCTTATAAAGACACCAGTCATGTCAGACTTAGGATCCAATATGATCTGATCTTAGCTTGCTTTTCTCTTCAAAGGCCCCAATTATAGGTAAGGTTCTATTTGCAAGTCCTAGGTACACATGGCTAACAGATACTGTTCAAATCAGGATACAAACTCAGGTCCTCTTCTTTAGAAATATGCTAAAATATGCTATTTTTTCTCATTCATATTTGCATGAATTGAACTCTAATAAAGCTTAAAAAATGCTCCCAATTCAGCAGAAAGAAGCTGGAAAATTGGTTAGACATAAGAAAGCTAGATTTAGCTTTTGTTATCCAGTCTTTGTATGCTTTGAAAGTTCAGGTCTTAACTGAAGTTCTCACTGGATCTATCTGAAAGGCTGAATGAACCAAGTTCATCAGGAAGCAGCAGGTATTCCTGAAGCTGTTCTGGAAGCAAGTCTCTGAATCAGCGTCAGGTGAGGCAGAATCAGACAGGGAGCTGGAACAGTGGGTCATCTCAACATCTCCAAGAATGAATCTTGGCAGACCTGCATCTTGGTGTTTCATTCTGCAATATATGAATCTTGCATTTGTATGGATTGTGTAAGGTACATAGATCACATAAGGATACATTTTTGCTTCTTTTTTTGAGCAAGTGAAAGGCAACTTTTTTTATGAGTTTCTTTTATCAATAACCAATAGTAATAAATCTTTATTTATACCATGTGAAGGGTGGCTTGATGAATTATATGAATTTAGTAAACAACAAGACTTATTAGCCAGTTTTAGCTAGAGAAATTTTATATCTAAGCCAGCAATTAATGTTACCTGTCCTGTTTGGTCATCTTGAATTTTTCTTTCTTGTCTGTAGCCAAGATCTTCAGGCACTCTTCTCCTATCATATCTGATCTATATCACTTTGGTAGGGTTCCAAAGTCTTTTCTCCTTTCCTGTTCACACAAATACAGAGCACCTTTCCCAAAATAGCATGTCCTTGGTCTGGCCACCTGAAATCAATTAGTTCAGTTTAGCAGCCTCCTTTTCCTTAGGGCCTGCTCTACTATGACCTGTCTCTCAGAGGATTAGTAATGTTGTTAATGCCACCAAACTTATAACCATCTTCATTTTGATAATTAAAATAATCAAAGTGGTTAAAACAGTTTTACACAATTATTATCTGTTGAGATAGTGTTTCTCCATATTTCCATGCCTTTGCTTCTACATTTGGACAAGTCAACTAGCTATTATTTCCTTTCAGAAGGCTTTGTGTTCGGTGTCTTCAGATTTTTCAGATATTTTCCAAGAAGACAAGTCTATGGGTTGATCAAGACTTGTTGAAGCTCATTGTGTATAAGTATATTAATCCTTCCCATCCAGAGTTTTCCTGTAAGCCACAGCTGTTACAAGAGCAAATACAGCTATAACCTAGGAAAGATGAGCAGGCAATGGAGAAAGGCTTAGACTTCCCACTAAATTCATCAGTCTCACGAAAACTCTTTTTTATCAGGCTATGGTGAGTCTGGCTACTTTAAAATATTGTCAAGAGTTCTACCAGAATTGTTTGGCATGTCAGATTTGATCATGCTTGCCATGACCAAATTTCTGACCTAGTTCACTGACCCAGAGATAGTGTTAAAATGTATTTTATATAGCTATGGCTAGATTTTGTTCCTTGACCTTTGAACACACTATAAGGGATCTTCATGGCATCCTTAGTTTGACAGTATCATGCCTATTACTGCAGAAAAACACATTGCAAGAAGGTGAGGTAAGAAGATGTGACACAAGGTCACATCTAGTTGGTGGGAAAGCTGGGTGCTGATGCCAGGATTCCATGACTTCAGAACAACATTAAGCTGGCTTTTAAACTTGTTCCCTTCCATCAAGTGTCTTCAGTCAAGACACTTGAGACTTCCTTTCAAAATACTTAGAGCCTAGACATTAATCAACATGTGAGTGGATAAATAAAATATAATACACACACACACACACATACACACACTGGAATTTTATTAATAAGTAAAGAAAACTGGAATTATAAAATTTACAGGAAAATGGATGGACCTGAAAATTGCTGTCTTAAATGAAGTATCCTGCACTCAAAAAGATAAATATCAAGCTGGAGAAATAGTTCAGTCCATAAAGCACTTTCCAGGAAAGCATGAGGGCCTGAGTTTGAGCCCCAGAACCCGCATACAGATGACAGGCATAGTGACACATGCCTGTAATTTCACTGCTGAGAAGGAAGAGACAGATAATTCCCTGTGGATCCTAGCTATTTGTTTTGGACTACCAAGTAATTTTGAGGCCAAGTTAGAGACTCTGTGTAAGACCCAAGATGGGAACCTGTAGATATAGCTCTGCCTGTAAAATATTTCCTGTGCAAGCATGTATCTGCATGTTTGTTGTCTTAGTGTTTCCAGTGCTGTGAAGAGGCACCATGACCAAGGCAACTCTTATAGTGGGCAATATTTAATTGGGATTGGCTTACAGGTTTTGAGGTTCAGTCCATTATCATCATGGTGGAAAGCTTTGCATTGTCTAGTCAGGCATGGTGCTGGAGGAGCTGAGAGTTCTACATCTTGTTCTGAAGGCAGCTAGAAGAAGACCCTCTAAGCTCACCTTCACAGTGACATACTTCCTCCAACAAGGCCACACCTACTCCAACAAGGCCATACCTCCTAATAGTGCCACTCTCTGGGCCAAGCGCTTTCAAACCACCACACATGTGCACCTGCGCTTATGTGCAACTACAAACCCCTTCCATACAAACACATAAAAGGAAGACAAAAGCTCATGTTTTTCTCATGGATCTTAGATTTTAATTTTTTCTGTTTTAGTCAAATGACAGTGAGAAACCATTAGAATGACTTAAATGAAATAGAATTCCCCCACATATGTTCAAACTGTTCATCTGGCCACTACACAGAGAGTAGATATAAGAGGATCCTATAGATCCATGGGTTTTAAGTGAAGCCAAAGACATATATTTCAGTATATATATAGGGTATATCAGGGTGATGTTTGTGAAGATAGTAAGCTTAGTGGAGGTAGACATTTTGAGTGGAAAGTTGACACCTTATGCTGATGAACTGGATATGAGGGAGAAAATGCAAAGAGAAAGAAATCAAATCAAGGTTGAGGCCCAGCCTTGCCACTTAGACAATTAAATAGAGGAAGTACCGTTTACTGAGCTGATGAGAGGTGACAGGGAAATGGGAACTGGAGTAAGTGTGCCATGTGGGTGGAACAAGGAATCTGGTACTCATGATGGTTAATTTACTTGCTTGTAAAATGACATGTCACCTCTAAGTTACTGATGAACTTTTTGCAATGAAAACAGGTCACAGAGACATGTACCAACAAGTGGATGAGTGTGGTTGAGAGAATCCCTGTGGCATTAATATACAGTGTGGCTTCCAAGTCAGCCCATCCAATCCATACCATCATGCAGCATGCTTTCTTGAAGTGCCCACTCAGGGCAATTCTGGGATAGAATCTGTTACTTTCTCATAGAGGAAGTGAACACTAAGGAAGTGAATCAAATTATTCATAGTAGGTGCACATTTGGTTAGGTGAGGAAAAATAGGAGATGAGCTTGGTGGGAAGATTTATCCATTCCTGTCAGATGTGTTCAGCTGAAAGTGGGTAGGTATTTACCACAGGAAGAAGGTGAAGCACTGCATTCCAAACACTAACAAGAAGAGAAGGCAACATGATGCTCTATGGCGTGTTGGGATTGAAGAGGGAGGTGTTTAGGGAGGAAAGAGTGATGAATATGTCATCAGGTTGTAAGGATGACATTAAATTCATATGGAGCCAAATTATTGCATCAGACACACATATCACACCATATCTTATCTCTACCATCTCCTCCTCCTCTCCCTCTCACTTTCCCTCACTTCCCTGCATGTTTCTCATACACATAATTCTGTAATGCTATTTCCCATCTTTAAGTTGAAAAATCCCCACCACCACCACCACCACCCTGCTAGCTTCATAAAGAGAAGTGACGGAGAGAAAAGTTATGCAGATAAATTGTTCCCAAGTACAGCTAAAGATAGCTCTGAACAGGTGGGTTTCTAGTACGGCAGCTTTTGCAACTCAGAGCACAATTCCTTTCCCATTTTCATCAAGACCACCCAGATGCCCACCTTTATCCCTTCAAATCAATGCACCATTCATTGCCAGGTTTGTCACTGGCATAAAATTAACTATCTATTACATCAACCCCTGTTAAATTCTCTCTTTAGTTTTCCAAAGCCATCAAGGAGCCCCTGCTGCTCCCCCAAACCCGGAGAGAGTAAATCATTACAGAAAAGTCATTAACAATATACAAGGAGGGTGACTGGGCAAATACATTCCCCCTCCCAGGAAATGACTCACAGATAAAAGTGACATGTCCAATGATTCCCACCCTTGTGATTTAGAACGCCTTCTTGGGAGAGTATCAATATGACCACTTAGTATGTCTGTTGCTTTGAAAGAGAGAGAGCCTGTGCTAGGAACTCTGAGACAGGTAGGTACAGTATATTTATACCTTCCTGTGTTTCTTCCTTAAAGTCAACAGCAACACTACCAGTGAAACCTGCTATCTTCTGTGCCAGGTGTGAGCGAGCAGACAGATTTGAAGCCAATGGTCCCCCACGCACTCTGCCTGCTCATAAACATGGAGGCCCGATTTGTAGCTCTTACAGAAATTACCATCTCCAGAAGCACAATCTGGTAGAAGTGTCTGTGGTGATGGAAAACGTTATGTCACATTATGTTTAGTACTGGTTTGTTACAGATGGCTACTTGAAATTGGGGCTGGTACAACTGAGAGATTAAGGGTTTTATTTTTATTTATATATTTATATATTTATTTTAGTCTAGCTTATTGAACCAGATATGGGGCATTTCCTAGACCTACTGAGGTCTTTCATAAGCCTCTATCATTGGCATGTATGTATATGTGTATATGTATGTGTATATGTATATGATTATATATTTATCACTATTTATTAGCTATCCATCAGCTATTCATAATCTATCTATCTATCTATCTATCTATCTATCTATCTATCTATCTATCTATCTATCTTAGATGTGGTACATGGTCGTATTCATTTTCTGAGGACAAAGTAGAAGGCATAAAGCAATAAAAGTACTTTTTCTATCCTTGCAGAAGCCAGGAATCCAAAAGCAGGTGACCAGGGTTGGTCTCTTCAAGGGTGATTATAGATGAGTCCATGCCACATGTGGCTCCCAGCATCTGCTCATGGCTGGTAAGCCTACATGTCCCTTAGCCTGTAGGTGATTATCTTCAGTTCTGCCTCTGTCTTTCAATGCCTGCTTTCTGTCCCTTTGTCTCAGTGTCTCCAATCTCCCCCTGCTTTCTCATACAAGGATACTAACTTCAGATTTAAGGTCTCTTCCTCTTTCCACAATAAAATCCCTATGAATTCCTTAACTTCATCACATCTGCAAAGGCTGTGGTCTACCACACATTCACATTTATGGATATATAGAATTAATATTTGGACTTATCTTTCAAGGGAACAGAATCCCCTCTTTGGTTTTTCCAGCACCTTCTCCCACAAGCATGTTCTTTTTCACATCCTCTAGTACAGTATATAGACCCACTCATATTTGACCAGGAACAGAGTCACGTTCCCAAATAGCACTGGTATGTTTATCACTACATTATCTCAAACCACATACAAATCTCTTTTTCCCAACCGACCCCCTACCCTGGTTATAGAAGACATCTGGGCTTCTGCACGTCAATGACTGACTTTTCGACATGCTTTCTAACATTAGGGTGATTCTTTCCTGAAAACTTTTGTTATTTAAAAAGAGGCAATGAGCCAGGAATTCCAGATCATTCTGAGGGCATGTAAAGTGGGTTTCTACTGCCCTCTATAAATTCTTTAATTAGAAAGATATTAAACAAAACATGAACAGTAGACTTCCACGTTTCAGACTTGTGCCTGAAATTTATTTTCTTCTTATTTTCTCAGGTGTGGGAGGCCATATGGCTATGCCTTAGCCCTTTTGCTGTGGGGTACGACAGCCTTAGACACCAAAATATGGCTCATGTGAAGAAAGTTTCACAGCCCATCCCTAACCCCCTTGGGGAGAAGGATTGAATAGCTTAGGAGGCAGCTTAGCCCTGCTATCTCATTCGAGGAGGGTTTAACAGGAAGGTTGGCTTGCTCTTTGTAACAACTCTATATTTAGTTGAGCTGGCACAATTTTTAGACAGAGATTTCTCACATGAACTTGGCAAACATGCCATGTTTCCTATACCGCAATATGTAGAATTTGTATTTCTGACAAAACTGCTCACACGTCTTTGTGTAACTTGCTCAGTAGTCACACTTAGCTAAGGTTATTTTTAGTCCAAGCTGGAAACAAAGTGATTAATGGTAAGATGTTGGGGGCTGGAAAGAAGAATTTTACTATAAGTCTCCCAGAGAACCAAGACCCTGCCCATTCATCCTCAAGGGAGAACTCTCACCACCCTCTGCTGTTCTGCCTACTTGAGAATCATGGCCTTGTTGCCGGATCCAGGATTACAGAAGTGAAAGATGAGGTATTTCTCAGCCTACCCTCCTTGATTGAGCCTCTACCTTTCTCTTCATTCTGGACCACCCAACCAAGCTCATCTATAAGACAAGAACACAGTGTTCTCGGTTAGGAGACATCATGTAAGCACAGCAAACTAAACCTGGGTTTCTGCAAGAGCAAAACGTGCCTTAAAATTGTAACATGAATTAGTTCTAATACAAATATAAATATTAGATTAAGCCAGCAGCTATATTTATTTGCCTCATGCTGGTCCTCAGTAACTATACAGTGAAATCAGAATTCATTTCAAGCTATACCTCAATCACTGGGCAGTATTGATGATATATTAATCTCCTATGCTAATCTGGCTACCTCCCAGCCCTGACCCCAATAAGCTTGCTTTCTCTTATTGGTCTGGCTCTTTGGGCTTCAGGTGTTTTTCCATGATCTCTTCGGACCTCTTCCTCATGGTTCCAATTCCCCTTATACTCCTGGCCAATCTCAAACTCTCCAGCCCTGGCAGGTGGAGGCTTCCATCCTATTCTCTCTTGTCCAATCATTGGGTAATCAGCATTTATCAAAAAGGCAGAGAATTTTTTACACAAACTTGACATAGGAGATTCTTAGTATAAGCACTACAACATGGCAATGTTGGACTGGGGCGAGATATGAGGTCAGAGAAATCAGCAGTTGAATAACACAAGGATAAACTTTATACAGTGCCACTATCATGCCTACAAATTTACCAGTTTAAGCTCACAAGTCCTATGTCAGACGTTGACAGTTTTCCGCTGATCCGTGACTATTGAGGCCTGAACCAGGAAAACTAAAATATATGTAGGAGTCATACATGCTGCAGCTGGGGGTGGAACCGTCTGAAAACACAGAGCCACGCAGGATGGCTGCTAATCGTGTTTTCCATGGTGAACGGGCTAACTCAGTGTCCAGTCTGAGCTCCCATTCTTAAAACTTGTACCCTGCATTTTCATCTCCATGGATGCAGAATTCATCCACAGAGATGGAGGTACTTGCAAAGGAGGGAAGCATGGAGATCAGTTGCCAAAGACATCTCAACAAGGATGGGAAGGAGTTATGCAGAAGGGCAGAGAACACAGCAACAAAGGGCGGAGGATTCCTAGCCAGATGGTACTTATTATTAAGCATAATCAGGTATAATTACAATCTGTTTCCTAAAGCCTTCTCAGAGGAGGGATTTTTTTCCCCTTCATAATAGTAGTAAATTAATGTTTTACCAGGCAACAGGTACCTAAAATGTCACCCTTACTTCTGGAGCTTGTAGCCTTTGGAAAAGCAGAGAATGGAATTCTCTAAAGGGTCACAACAGAGTCCATGTCCTAGGAGAAGAGCCAGGGTTTACGTCAGGTGGAGAGGTGACAGTGTTTGCGATGCCACCAGAATTGTCTTCATTACAGCATCTTGCACAGTGAGTAAGAAGGGCAGGCAGCAGGGTGAAGAAGTTCGCAGATGCAAGCCATGCTCACTGCTCCAAGTTATAGGAAGCATGTGCACTCTTAAGACAAATCTGGGCGGGCAACGGTGGCGCACGCCTTTAATTCCAGCACTTGGGAGGAAGAGGTAGCCGGATTTCTGAGTTCGAGGCCAGCCTGGTCTAAAGAGTGAGTTCCAGGACAGCCAGGACTACACAGAGAAAGCCTGTCTTGAAAAACAAAAAACAAAAAAAATCAAAAAAATCAAAAAAACAAAAACACAAAAAAACAAAAAACAAAACAAACAAAAGACAAATCTGAGAACAGTTCCCTATACACAAGAACTCTAGACACTAGTGGACCCTACAGTCCTCTGATTCCATTTATCTGTCACTCACCATGCATCTGCAACATCTCCCAGCATGTACGGATACCTCTGCCTCAACTCCAAGTGTCATCTCCGCAGAGACCAGTTACCCACCCACCTTTGAAATAAATGGAGAAATTATTCTTAATGTCCTACATCTTATTGTGTTTGGTTTTTTTTTTTTTTTTTTTTTTTTTTTTTTTTTTTTTTTTTTTTTTTTTTTTTTTTTTGTATAATGTTAAGCTTTTTGAAACAGAATCTCAAGTAGCCCAGGCAGGTCTTGACTTATCGCATAGCCAAGGATGACCTGGAATTCCTTATACCCATGTCTCTACCTCCCAAACACTGGGATTACAATAGTTCATCACCCGTCCTGATTTTATGTGGTGCTAGAAATTATGCACCTACAGTTTGCTGCACGTTGGAGCTCAGGAGATACCCACTGAGCTCCATCCTCTGCCCTGCCTTTGTTAAATCAGGAGGGAAGATGTTCTCAGAAGCCTTCCCCTGACCTCCCTTAAGTCTAGTCATCATGCCTTTCTCTAGGTCAATCATTCACAAGAAAGACAAGATATTTTTAACCTTAACTAAGGCAATCAGGAGTCTGACCTTGGGTTGGAGCCCCACTACTCAAACAACAAACTCAGCCTCAAGGAGAAATCAGTGGCCCTAGAGAAGGCAAGTAAAAGTGCCAGCCACACAGTGTGTGTGTGTGTGTGTGTGTGTGCGTGCATGAGAGATGAAAAGAAGGGGCCACCATTGTTTCTGCACTGAACACCCAGAATGCTGCTCCCTTCTACTGTTAAACCTGAGAAAAACTGTAAGGGGAATTGACATAAACAATTCTTTTAAAGGACAGCTGTGTACAGAGGACCCAGTGTGGCAAGCTTAGCCAAAGCGACTACCACCGGTTCCAGAAAGAAGTGTCCAGACAATGACCTCCACACACTGAATAAATGAAGGCTGGCCTGTCTCTAGAAGGAGCTGTAACAGCCTTGTGTGTAATGAAGAGAAGGAGAGTAACAGACAGAGCCATTGTGTGCTATGGGGACAAGAAGGAAGGTGGGCAGTTTCCCCTTTGGAGGATAAGCAAGTGACAAGTGTCATTATCACTTAGATTTAGCTCAACTGTTACTACTCAAAGGTTTTCTTAAGTTATCAATTTCATATTTCAAAGGAAAAGTACTGGAGTTTCTACCCCATTCCTACAAGATTCAAATAGATGTGATTAGGCAGGGTAGAAGCTTGTTAAGTCAAAGACTGCATGAACTTTTAAAGTGAAAGTTGTTGGTATGTTTTCTATACTGCATGAGTACATAGAGCCTATATATTATTTGAATACATGAAAGATAGGTACATAATACATACATACATACATACATACATACATGATAGATTATAGGAGATGATAGATTAGATAGCTGATAGATGATAGATAGATAAATGATTGACAGATGATAGATCAATAGATAGATAGATAGATAGATAGATAGATAGATAGATAGATAGATAGATAGGTAATAATAGATAATAGATCGGCAGACATACAGATAGTATTACAGATAATGATAAATATATAATAGAAAGATAAGAATAACATATATGGAAACTTAACCATCTTTAGTTTGAAGGCACTTTAAGGATTATTGACTCCAACAACCCTTGTCCTGTTTGGAACCCTTTGCAAATAATTTCACCTTTTTACTCATGAACCTGGATATCTCCAATGGTGCAGTGTTTACATTGTACAGGGCAACACATTCTATCAGAGGTCATGGCTGTCAGAGAAATCTTCATATGAAACATAATACATTGATATCTCTGCCCGTAGGACACCTAAGAAAATTCAGGCTCCTCATGACATCTTTTCACTCTGAGAACACAGTCACACAATTCTTCTGGACCCCCTTGTGCTCACATGAATATATTTGGGTCCTTTCTAAATTATTTGTGTGTATGACACCCATGAATGGCTACATTTCTTATGTGACTATATAAGAGAGCATTTTCTCTTCCTGCCTCTAAAATACTACACACTGGTAAATGTTGTATTGATGAACTATGATTTGTGGTGCAATTAAAATGCAACAGTATTTTGTTTCCTATCTTACCATTAAAATGTGATTAGAGAGCGAGAAGCTCCCCTCTCTGTAACAGAACGGGGATATTTTTCTCAGTCTTGGATAATTGGCATTCCTAAGGTCACTTTAAGTCACAAAAATAGACTGTGCTCAGTAATTAAAATGCCCAACTCAAGATATTCATCAAAACTGCCGATTGTTTCTCTGCAGAGCTGCTCCTCATCCTCAGCTGGGATTGTCCTCGGATTTGAAACCTACAATAAGAAATGGTAGAGATGGAAGTAGGGGCGGGCTGTGATAACTTTTCACCTTTTTGTTCGCTTGATTTTTTTTAACATTTTCAGAGTTATAAAAGCGCTGGATTTGTTCCTTCTGGAACTAGAAGAAGTATAGTATTCTTTTTGTCATTTTGTATGTGTGTGCACGTGTGTGTGCATGTGTTCATGTGCATGTGTATCTGTACATGTATGTGTGCTGATACTAACACATATTTTTTTCCTTCAGCTTATTGTCTACAATGTTATTGTTTGAGACTCTTCCTAAACTCTTGGATTTCAATATTTTCTTCTATGCCCTTGCATATGAGATCATTCCTCTCTTCCATGTTGACAGACATAAGATCTCTCTCTCCTCCCTCCTCCTCTCTCCCCCTTCCCATCCCCTCCCTCTCTTCTTCCCTCCCTCCCTTCCTCATCTCTCTCTCTCTCTCTCTCTCTCTCTCTCTCTCTCTCTCTCTCTCTCTCTCTCTCTGCTTTGCAAACACTATTATTTTATTGACTTACAGTTTCTCAGTCAGTCTTATGAAACCACCTTTAGCTTTAGTTGTGCATTAGGAATCAGCATTCCAGACTTTTAGTTGCAATTAAAATTCTCTATGTCTAGAACCTTCCCTGTGCTAGAAAGGAAGGTTATAACATTTGCCAAAGAAATTCCTTACCTAAATTTCCACATTCTACACTCTTCGCAAACATGTAGTTACCCCTTTGTAGCTCTGTGTACAGTGCTGTATTTATCTCCCCTTCCCCTTCTGTGTCCTTTATCTGTCACATGTATGTTGTCACTGAAACCCAAATTGTGCCCACAGGCTCAAATTTTGAACACTTAGGCCCCATATTTTACCACTATTTTGAAGGATATGGAGTCTCTCAGAAATAGGGCTTGGCTGGCAGGCATAGATCACTAGGAGGGAAACTTTGATTCTTTTGTTTTGTTTTGTTTTGTTTGTTTGTTTGTTTGTTTATTATTTTATTTTTAATTGGATATTCTATTTGTTTACATTTCAAATGTTATTCCTTTTCCCAGTTTCCCCTCTCAAACCCCCATCCCATACCCTTACTGTGCTTCTATGAGGATGCCCTACCACCCACCCATCCACTCCCACCTCACTGCCCTAGCCTTCCTCTACACTGGGGCATCAAGCCTTCACAGGACCAAGGGCCTCCCTTCCCATTGATACCAGATAAGGCCCCTTCAGCTCCTTCAGTCCTTCCCCTAACTCCTTCGTTGGAGTCCCTGTGCTCAGTCCAATGGTTGGCTGCCAGCATCTGCATCTGTATTGGTCAGGATCTGGCAAAGACTCAGGGACAGCAGTATCAGGCTCCTGTCAACAAGTACTTCTTTGCATCCATAATAATGTCTGGGTTTGCTGTCTGCATGTGGGATGGATCTCCAGGTGGGGCAGTCTCTGAATGGCCTTTCCTTCAGTCTCTGTTCCACTCTTTGTCCCTCTATTTCCTTTCGACAGGAACAATTCTGGGTTAAAATTTGGAGATGGGTGGGTGGCCCCATTCCTCAACTTGGGGACCATGCCTAACCTCTGGATATGGTCTTGACAGGTTCTCCCTCCCCTTTGTGGGGTATTTCAACTAATGTCATCCCTGTGTGGTCCTGGGAGGCTCTTGCTTTCCTGGCCTCTGGGACTTTCTGGTTGCTACCCTCAGCTCGTATCCCCCATTGCTATATAACTCTGTCAAATTTCCTGACCCCTTGTGCATCTCCTCTACCTCCTTGCATACCAGATTCTGACTCTCTTTTTCCCCTTGCCCTCTTCTCTTCCTCCAAAGTTCTTCCTACCCTCTATTTCCCTTGATTATATAGTTCTCCCTCCTAAGTAGGACTGAAGCATCCACTCTTTCGTCCTCCTTTCTCTTGAGCTTCATGTGGCCTGTGAGTTGTATCATGGATATTGCACACTGCCTAATACCCACTTACCAGTGAGTACATACCATGTGTGTCCTTTTGTGACTGAATTACCACACTCAGGATGATATTTTCTAGATACATCCATTTGCCTGTAAATTTCATGAAATCATTGTTTTTAATAGCTGTGTAGTACTCCATTGTGTCAATGTACCACATTTCCTGTATCCATTCCTTTGTTGAGAGACATCCAGGGTGCTTCCAGTTTCTGGCTACTATAAATAGGGCTTCTATAAACATAGCAGAGCATGTATCTTTATTGCATGTTGGAGCATCTTTTGGGTAAATGCCCAAGAGTGGTATAACTGGGTCCTCAGGTAGTACTATGTCCAATTTTCTGAGGAGCTGTCAAACTGATTTGCTAGCAATGGAGGAGTGTTCCTCTTTTTCCACATCTTCACTAGCATCTGCTGTCACCAGAGTTTTGATCTTATCCATACTGACTGGTGTAAGGTGGAATATCAAGGTCTTTTTGATTTGCATTTCCCTAATGACTAAGAATGTTGAATATTTCTTTACGTGCTTCTCAGCCATTCGAGTTTCTTCAGTTGAGAATTCTCTGTTTGGTTCTGTTACCCATATTTTCGATAGTGTTATTTGGTTCTCTGGAGTCTAAATTCTTGAGTTCTTTGTATATATTGGATATTAGCCCTTTATCAGATATAGGATTGGTAAAGATCTTTTCCCAATCTGTTGGTTGCTGTTTTGTTCTATTGACAATGTCCTTTGCCTTACAGAAGCTTTGCAATTTTATGAGGTCCCATTTTTCAATTCTTGATCTTAGAGCATAAGTCATAGGTGTTCTGTTCAGGAAATTTTCCCCTGTGTCCATGTGCTCAAGACTTTTCCCCAATTTCTCTTCTATTAGACTCAGTGTATCTGATTTTATGTGAAGGTCCTTGATCCACTTGTACTTGAGCTTTGTACAGGGACATAAAAATGGATCAATTTGCATTCTTCTGCAGGCTAACCACCAGTGGAACCAGCACCATTTGCTAAAAATGCTGTCTTTTTTCCACTGGATGGTTTTAGCTTCTTTGTCAAAAATCAAGTGACCATAGGTGAGTATTACTCTGTAGTACAGATTGAGGTCGGGGATACGGATTCCCCCAGATGTTCTTTTATTGTTGAGAATAGTTTTGCTATCCTATGTTTTATGCTATTCCAAATGACTTTGAGAATTGCTCTTTCTGTGAAGAATAGAGTTGGAATTTTGATGGAGATTGCTTTGAATATATAGATTACTTTCGGTAAAATGGCCATTTTTACTACATTAATTCTGCCAATCCATGAGCATGGGAGATCTTTACATATTCTGAGGTCTTCTTCGATTTCTTTCTTCAGAGACTTGAAGTTCTTGTTATACAGATCTTTCACTTGTTTGGCTAGAGCCACACCAAGATATTTTATATTATTTGTGTCCGTTGTGAAGAGTGTCATTTTACTAATTTCTTTCTCAGCCCATTTATTATTTGATTATAGAAAAACTAGTGATTTTTTTGAGTTAATTTTATATTCAGCCACTTTACTGAACTTGTTTATCAACTGTAAGAGGTTTTTGGTGAAATTTTTGGGTTAACTTAAGTATATATACTATTATATCATCTGCAAAGAGTGATAGTTTGACTTCTTTCCAATTTATATCATTTTGACCTCCTGTTGTTGTCTAATTGCTCTAGCTAAAACTTAAGTGATATATTGAATAGATAGGGAAAGAATGGGCAGCATTTTCTAGTCCCTGATTTTAGTGGAATTGTTTCAAGATTCTCTCCATTTATATTGATGTAGGCTACTGGTTTGCTGTATATTGCTTTTACTGTGTTCAGGTATGGACCTTGAATTCCTGATCTTTCTGAGACTTTTAACATGAAAGGATGTAGAATTTTGTCACATGATTTTCGGCATCTAATGAACTGATCATGTTTTTTTTTCTTTGAGTTTGTTCATGTAGTGGATTACATTGATGGAACTCTGTACATTGAACCATCCCTGAATCCCTGGGATGAAGCCTGCTTGATCATGCTGCATGTGTTTGATGTGTTCTTGGATTCAGTTTGTGAATATTTTATTGAGTATTTTTGTGTTGATATTCACAAGGAAAATTAATCTGAAGTTCTCTTTCTTTGTTGAGTCTTTGTGTGGTTTTGGTATCAGTGTAACTGTGGCTTCATAGAATGAATTTTGTAGTGTTACTTCTGTTTCTATTTTGTGGAATAGTTTGAAGAGTACTGGTATTAGGTCTTCTTTGAAGGTCTGAGAGAATTCTGCACTAAAATCATCTGGTCGTGGCCTATTTTTGGTTGGGGGACTTTTAATGACTGCTTCTATTACTTTAGGGGTTATGAGACTGTTCAGATGGCTTATCTGATCCTGATTTAATTCGGTATTTGGTATCTGTCTAGAAAATTGTCCAGATTTTCCAGTATAGGCTGTAGTAGAACCTGATGATTTTTTTTTTAATTTCCTCAGTTTCTGTTGTTATATCTCCCTTTTCATTTCTGATTTTGTTAATTGAGAAACTGTCTCTGTGTCCTCTGGTTAGTCTGGATAAGAGCTCATCTATCTTGTTGATTTTCTCAAAGAATCAGCTCCTGGTTTTGTTGATTCTTTGTATAGTTCTTTCTGTTTCTACTTGGGTGATTTCAGCCCTGAGTTTGATTATTTCTTGCTGTCTACTCCTCTTGGGCATATTTGCTTCTGTTTGTTCTAGAGTTTCCAGGTAGCACTGCTTTCATTGTATCCCATAAGTTAGGGTATGTTGTGCCTTCATTTTCATTAAATTCTACAAGGTCTTTAATTTCTTTCCTTATTTTTTCCTTGACCAAGTTACTATTGATTAGAGCATAATTCAACTTCCATGTGTATATGGGCTTTCTGTTGTGTTTGTTGTCATTGAAGGCCAGCCTTAGTCCACGGTGCTCTGATAGGATGCATGGGATTATTTTATTTTTCTTGTATCTATTGACGCCTGTTTTGTGACTGGTCAGTTTTGGAGAAAGTACCATAAGGTGTTGCAAAGAAGGTATATTCTTGAGTTTTAGGATGAAATGTCCTATAGATATCTGTTGAATTCATTTGGTTCATATCTTCTGTTAGTTTCACTGTGCCTTTGTTTAGTTTGTGTTTCCATGATCTGTCCATTGATGAGAGTGGGGTGTTGAAGTCTCCCACTATTATTGGGTGAGATGCAATGTGTGCTTTAAGCTTTAGTAACGTTTCTTTTATGAATGTGGGTGCCCTTGTACTTGGAGCAAAGATGTTCAGAACTGAGAGTTCATCTTGTTAGATTTTTCCTTTGATGAGTATGATGTGTTCTTCCTTATCTTTTTTTGATAACTTTGGTTGAAAGTAGATTTTATTCTATATTAGAATGGCTACTCTATCTTGTTTCTTGGGATCGTTTGCTTGGAAAATTGCTTTCCAGCCTTTTACTCTGAGGTAGTGTCTTTCTCTGTTACTGATGGGTATTTCCTGTATGCAGCAAAATGCTGGGTCCTGTTTACATATCCAGTCTGTTAGTCTATGTCTTTTTATTGGGGAATAGAGTCCATTGATGTTAAGAGACATTAAGGAATAGTGATTGTTAGAGGTGGAATTATGTTTGTGTAGCTATCTGCTTTTCAGTTTCTTGAAAGATTACTTTCTTGCTTTTTCTAGGGTGTAGCTTTCCTCTTTGTGTTGGAGTTTCCCATCTATTATCCTTTGTAGGGCTGGATTTGTGGAGAGTTATTATGTAAGTTTTGTTGTGTCATGGAATATCTTAGTTTTTCCATCTATGGTAATTGAGAGTTTTGCTGGGTATAGTAGCCTAGGCTTGCATTCTTAGGGTCTGTATGAGATCTTCCCAAAGTCTCTAGTTTTCATCATCTCTGGTGAGAAGTCTGGTGCAATTCTGATAGGCTTGCCTTTATATGTTATTTGACCTTTTCCCCATACTGCTTCTCATATTCTTTCATTGTATTGTGCATTTGGTGTTTTGACTATTATGTGATGGGAGGAATTTCTTTTCTGGTCCAATCTATTTGGAGTTCTGTAGGCTTCTTGTATGTTTATGGGCATCTCTTTCTTTAGGTTAGGGATGTTTTCTTCTATAATTTTGTTGAAGATATTGACTGGCCCTTTAAGTTTGGAATCTTCACTCTCTTCTATAACTTGTCATTCTTAGGTTTGGTCTTCTCATTGTGTCCTAGATTTCCTGGATGTTTAAGGTTAAGAGCTTCTTGCATTTTGCATTTTTTTCACTGTGGTGTCAATGTTTTCTATGGTATCTTCTGCATCTGAGATTCTCTCTTCTATCTCTTTTATTCTATTGGTGATACTTGCATCTATGACTCCTGATCTCTTTCCTAGGTTTTCTATCTCCAGGCTTGTCTCCTTTTGTGATTTCTTTATTGTTTCTAGTTCCATTTTTAGATCCTGGATTTTTGTTTCAATTCCTTCACCTCTTTGGTGGTGTTTTCCTGTATTTCTTTAGGGGATTTTTGTTTCCTCTTTAAGGGCTTCTACCTGCTTACCTGTGTTCTCCTGTATTTTTTTAAAGGAGTTATTTGTATTCTTCTTAAAGTCCTCTATCATCATCATGAGATGTGATTTTAAATCAGAGTCTTGCTTTTCTGGTGTGTTGGGGTATCCAGGTCTTGTTGTGGTGGAAGAACTGAGTTCTGATGATGCCAAGTAGCCTTGCTTTCTATTACTTGTGTTCTTGCACTTGCCTCTCACCATCTGGCTATCTGGGGTGTTAACTGGTCTTGCTGTCTCTGACTGTGACTTGTCCCTGCTGTAAGCCTGTGTGTCACCACTCCTGGGAGGCCAGCTCTCTCTGGGCAGAATTTAGTCCTGGAGAGCTGTCACAGTGTCAGCTTCAGGGAGCAGACAGAAACCAGAAGGATCCTGTCCCAAGCTGTTCCTTGGTTCCTGTGTCCTGATGGCCCTGGGTGGGTCCCTCTTGGCCCAAGAATTTGAGCAGAAATGGAGGTCTCACATGTCTTCTCAGGCATGTCAGCACTCCTGGGGGACCAGCTCTCTCCAGGCAAGATTTGGGTATGGAGAGCCATGGCCAGAACTTTGATTCTTATACTAACTTCTGGCTTTGTGTTCTTGATTTAATGTATGATAATCAGATGCAATCAAAGCACTTCCATAAGCTGCTGAGACCATAGACTAAGCCAGTCCTTTACTATGCCTTCTAAAAATACTCCTGCAGATATGTTATCACAATGATGGAAAATGTAACTAATGGAGTAAATTGGTACTGGACTCACTGTATAATTAAACTTGACCATGTTCTTTATAAGTCTTTATGACTGGTTTGATAGAAGGGTATAGAAGAGTTTGCAGATATGGACTATGAAAGCTTCAGAATGCTGCAAGCAGTTTAGTGGGCCATTCTCATGGGATTCTGGAAGGGCACAATGCCAATAGAGCTGACAGCATTTCAGGTAGATAAGGACACTGTCAAACACTGGACCAGAGGCATTCCTATTTTGTTCTGGTACAGAATCTGCCTACATTCTACTGATGTCTTGAAAGTCTGGCTAAGTTTCAATACAAAACATAGTAGACTCGTTTATTGATCAGAAGAAATTTCAAAACACAATATTCAGGCTAAGCACTCTCCCCACGGCCTCTTTATGGCTTGCATTCGTCCACAATTATGAGGACACAGAGCAAAGGGCAGAGCAGAGGGTATGTAAGATGAACAACATAGTTAGAAAAAGACTTCCTGGCCAGACATGAAAGCAGTTGAAGATGTGGACAAAGCAAATGATTAACTAAGTGGTCCACTGGGCAAGACCCTACCTCCTAAGGGCCCAAGAGTTTAAAATGCAAACTCAAGCTGGCAGCAGAGGTCCTCACTGTCCCTGTGGTGTTAGTTTTGTGGGCATGCAGAAAACAAGAGTTCCTGAATTAAAGAAACATGTACCAAGATGCAAAACAAAAACCTGATCAAGTTAAAAAAAAACATAAGCAGAATGAAATACCTTCCTAGGAGACCCTCAGAAACCAGTACATGGAATTCTGAGGGTGAAGCTTACATTGCTATGAAGATCCAAAGATATTAGAGATGCAAGACACACAAGATATCTGCATAGAAATCCTCGGGCATGTAATGAAGTCAACCTAAAGAGAGACCATGTGTGTTTCAAATGGCAGGGTCCTGGAGATATCACAGCTCAAGGGCATTGAAAGAGAGAATGCTAGCACATGATATGATGTAGTAAATGAAACTGTTAAGTTTACTCTCTGTCTGCCCTATCCAACCTTTCCTTGTTAATCTTCCATTCATCCTTTGTAGAACATGAATGTTTACACTGTGCCATTGTCTACTAGAAGGGTACAAATTGCTTTTTAAATTTTTACAATGTGTCACAGTCACAAATTTCCTTGAATCTCAGAAGAACTCTCTGACCAGTGTTGGGACTATTGAGACTATGAGGGGACTTGATGTTGGACAGAATGCAATTTGCATCATGCAATGATCTTGAAACTGCTGGGATTAACAGTAGAATATTCCGGCTGATCTTGAAACTGCTGGGATTAACAGTAGAATATTCTGGCCCAAGTCTGAAACACTCCCCACAGGCTTGTGTTATGACTGCACAATCCTCATCTTGTCATGTCATTTTTAAGGCTGTAAGGAGGTGGGATTTGGCTGGAAGAAATAAATCACTAGGGGTAGGACTCTGAAAGGATCGATGGTTTGGTTCTAGCTTGCATTCTCTGATTCCCGCCTGCTACCACGTGAGCAGACCAAGCCTGCCACCACGTGAGCAGACCAAGCCTGCCAGCTTCCCATCAATTCAGAATGAACTGCTGACTTGATCCAGCACCCTGCCTTTCACACTAGCATGGACCGGAAGCCTTTGACACCATGGGCCAACCGTATCTTCTTCCTATTAAGTGTTCTACCACAGTGACCTGAAAATGTAATATAATTAGAGGCAATAATAAAACTGAGGTTCATTCTAGCCTATTATTTCAGACTCGGGATATATAGCTTAAACTCGCATTCAAGCTATATTTCTTTTATTTTTTGATTTTTTTAATTCGATATAATTTTTTATTTACATTTCAAATGATTTCCCCTTTTCTAGCCCCTACTCCCCGAAAGTCCCATCAGCCCCTTTCTCTTCCCCTGTCCTCCCACCCACCCCTTCCCACTTCCCCATTCTGGATTTGCCGAATACTGCTTCACTGAGTCTTTCCAGAACAAGGGGCCACTCCTCCTTTCTTCTTGTACCTCATTTGATGTGTGGATTATGTTTTGGGTATTCCAGTTATCTAGGTTAATATCCACTTATCAGTGAGTGCATACCATGATTCACCTTTTGAGTCTGGGTTACCTCACTTAGTATGATGTTCTCTAGCTCCATCCATTTGCCTAAGAATTTCATGAATTCATTGTTTCTAATGGCTGAATAGTACTCCATTGTGTAGATATACCACATTTTTTGCATCCACTCTTCTGTTGAGGGATACCTGGGTTCTTTCCAGCATCTGGCTATATTTCTTTTTTCAAGCCAAAATGAATATATTATTTCTTAAAGGGTTTATTTCTTACTTATTTTATGAGTATGGGCGTGACTTGCATTTATATCTTTACAACATGTGTGCGCACTGCCCTCAGAGGCCAGAAGAGTTACCTGGAACTAGAGTTACACAGAGTTCCATAGAGTTATGAGCAGTCATGTGGGTGCTGGGTATATAGAACCGGAGTTTTCTGGAAGAGCAGTGAGTGCTCCTAACCACTGAGCCATCTCTCCAGCCTTCTTGATCACACTGTTCACTAATATTCCTGTTGTAGACTGTAATATTTTCTAAGATATGTTCTTTTTATATTATTTATTTATTTATTTATTTATTTATGAGTATTTTATTTGCATGTGTGCCAGTGTGACAGAAGCAGGAATCAGATCCCATTACAGATGGTTGTGAGCCACCATGTGATTGCTGGGAATTGAACTCAGAACCTCTGGATGAGCAGCCAGTGCTCTTAACCACTGAGCCATCTCTCCAGCCAGATCTGTCCCTCTTAATAAAGAAGGCTTCACTTTGTCCCATTACCAATACCTAAGCAGTGTGTTTTTCTAGCTTCCTTGCTGCATAGAATAATTCTGCCATAATGTTCTCACCAATAGAATTGAACAAAATTAAAGAGTACCTTTACAAGCATTTAAGAGAAAATCATTGTGATAATCAATTACATTTGAAGTCAAGCACATAAAAAAAAATCTTTCCCAATCATTATAACTCAAAATCCTTGGAATAATACACAAGTAACTTAACAAAGACCTCTGAAAAGGGACTTAAGAAAAGAAGACAGAAGAAGCAATAAGGAAATGTTTGACTGGAGAGGAACCCAGCAGCACTGCTGCTATTTGTAGACTGGATGGTATGTCTGATACATGTTAAGGTACGCTCTGAGGCAGCACCCATGGAACTACACAAAGAAAGCTTCAAGAGAAAGGAAAGAGGTCTAGTATCTCTAGCCCTAGAACAAAGCATGACTCATTACAATAATTAGGAATGTGTCAAAACACAACACTCTTACAAAGGAAAAGAATTTCACTACCTGATAATTTAAAATACTTGTTTAAAACAACAACAGCATTGATGTCCAACCGGGCCATCCTCTGCTACCCATGTGAAATTCATAACATGCCCATAGTTTGTAAAATGTTGTTTAAGTAAAAGACGCATAGGAATGCAATCCCATTTATTGAAAGACTAAGAAATGCCATTAATTATTATGCATTAAATTAGGACACAACTTAAAACAAAAACAACAACAACAAAAATAACTTCTCCTGAACACTATCGAACATTGACATAAAAACAGGTCACTTTAAGCTTTGCTCATGTAAAGGGACATTAAACACATCTGCCCAGTAGAGTCTAGACTTCTCTCTCTGGGTTCTGCTTTATGTCATCCATCAATTCTATCTCCCTAAATCAAATGTCTAATTCTTTGCAGGTGGACCACCACTGAGCTATGTCTGCTCCCAGTGAACCCAGGTGTAAGGAACTGTTTGGCCATGTTAGTAACTTGATGACATTTTACTTCAATTCAGTCATCTAATACATCTGCCCTGAAAATTTTGCTATTATTTTAAAAAGGCGCTAGTAAATATGTTGATTAGTACCAAGGACAGAGCTGTGAGATACTAGAGATTACTACTTGGAGGTGAAAAAAATGAACAGATAATGCTCACCAAACATGGAGGACTGATTAAGACCTTTTGAGTGGAATTTCTATCTAAGATGATGGCAATCATTTTAATTGTTAAACAAACCATTAATCCATGTAATTATGCAAGGTCTGGCTTATTTTTCCTCATTTTATCCATAAGACAATAATGCGAGATTTTTCATCAGTGGCTTGCTAAAATGCAAATAGACTCTGTCTCTCAGATTTCTCTGACATTCTAGTAAAGCAAACAAGAAATCAATGTAGTCTAAGATAACTTGTTCTTAATATTTTCCTGGCTTCCAACTTTGCAAGGATTTCACTTCCATTTTTCTACTCCAGGAGGTGTAAAATCTTAATATGTAGCCGTTATATATTTCACTTGCAATACATTATTCAATAAATTACTGGAAATATTCAACATTTCATTTAAAACAGACTTTGTTTTGAATTGCCTTGTCTAGCTATCGGCTGATGTATTATGAACATATTCAAGGTAGTTATGGCCAACTTTTGGGTTATTCAATAGGTTAGGAACATTAAATGCATTCTGATTAACAATATTGTCTGTTTAAAATGGATCTATTGGGGCATAGCCCCATCTTGAGTCTACATTCCTCTCTGCTCATATTTTATCTTGGTAATATATTCTACCTGACAAACAAGCACAGATTAAAATAATCAATTCTAAACTCTAGTTTAGTGATAAGTGAACCAATGTAAGGTTTTTTAAAATATTTGTATCCCCTGTCTTCAAAGCAAGAATGACAGTTTTTAAAACCCATAATGTTCTGGGGATATCTTCTCCTCAATTCTTCAACAATAATTAATAGCAGCTCAGAGATTTGCCAATTCTCATGTGACAATAAGTAAATACACTGAGATACCTGCCTTTCAAAGTCTTCAAGGGAGGCTGAGACTACTGCTTCTTCAAAATACCTCATTTGTCTCTTGTAGACAGAGGTTTTGGAGCCTCCTGTGTGCCAGGTGCTAGTGTCTCATTTTTTAGTGGAGAAGCAGATAGACAAACGTGCCTAGAAGAATTTGCCTCTACTCAGACAAAAACACAGTGTGATAGAGGTCAGTGTTATCAGTGGTAGAAACCAATCTCTTTGAGAAAGTGAAAAAAGAAAATGAGAAATAGGAAAGGTGATATAGCAACTGTGGATTAAGTGGTTTTAAAGTGGGTTCATAAAGAAACTACTGGGAAAGAGAAAAAGAATTACTTAGGCCAAGGATTGATGGAAGTTAAGAAGCAAGATGTGTAGACATTTGGGGTAAGTGTTCTTCATACAACTGGAGTAATGAGTACCAAAGCCCAAGATCAAGAATGTGCTTGGAAAGAGATACAGAGAACTTCATCATGGCTGGAATGGAATAAAAGGTCAAGGGAACCAATCATTTGGGACTGACAGTGGTGAGCAAGATACTGCAAAGGAGAGGACCAATTATCAAGATGTGGCGTTGCTCTACCGGGAGTTTCTGAGAAATCCGGAGTTCTTATTGATCTATTGCAACACTGTCTCCCTTTCTAACATATCTGGAGATTGGTTTGCTTGGCTTTTTTAGTTTCTAGATAGAGAAAACTTTCGTTGAGTATCTACAAGATGCCAGGGGACATTGTGAGCAATAAATAAAATTCTCAAGAACCTCGAATCTTTTGGGAAATAAAAGTTTTAGAGTTCTTTGTAGGGACTTCCATTTACCCTGGAGCCAAAAAGATGAGCACTGTTTTGAGCCAAGTAGTGATTTGGGTCAACTGGGCTTTTAAAGGCTCTCTGGCTACCTTGCTAAATATAGCCTAACAGGACAGGATGAAAAGGAGTGGGAGATTAAGACACTTAAAGGTCTCAGGCAAAGGATAGTGGTCAAGCCAAAACAACTATGGGGAGATACATTATATTGATGGTATATTTTAAAAGTGAAGACCCCACAGCATAGATGTTTTAAAGGGGGGGCACTTAGAATGGATCGAAGGTTGCAAGTACCTTGACCCTCCAACTGAAGAGATCAGAAAGAAGAGCCAACCTTCTGTTTCTTAGCTACAAACAATATGGAGATATTTTTAATGGAGAAAACTCACAAACTTTGTTTTGGATATTTTAATGTGAGATTTGTTGTATACTCAAGTGGAGAGATGATGAATAGACATGACAGGGGGAAGGGAAGGCAGGGATGGAAGCAAAAGGCTGAGTTCTAAATGTGCAGATTACACAGATTAAAGTTAAGACTATAAATCCCCTTCATGTCTTCAGAGAAATGAGAGAGAGAGAGAGAGAGAGAGAGAGAGACAGAGATAGACAGAAACAGACAGAGGCAGACAGAGACAGACAGATACAGAGACAGACAGAGACAGAGACAGAGAGGGACAGAGAGAGAGAGAGAGAGAGAGAGAGAGAGAGAGATCAGAGTCCTAGGCACTTGAGTACTTTTAATCAAGGGAGATTGGAAGTGACAGAGAGACAGAGAGACAGAGAGAATGAAAAGGACAAAAGTAATCAAGAGATATTGCTAAGAATAGCCAAACAGAGACTGAAGAGTCAATCGGTGAAAGTTACCTATGTAATAAAGAAGCAGTTTTGTTGATGTGGTGGCTATAAAATTATAAATTATGTAGTCCCAAGAAGAATGGGAAGGGAGGGCTTGCAGACTTTTTATAAATTTTGTTCTAAAAGAGAGTATAGCAATAGGGAGAGTCACAGAGGAACAAGTTCAACTTTTATTTCTTAACAAAGGGGGAAAATCACAATATGTATTCATGATGACTACAATTATCCAATAGAGTATGGAAACTGTATGCCTTTTGGAGCAAATAGAGAATTTTCAGGAATACCTTCTGGAGAGGTAATTGAGTCTTGTAGGCAACTATAAGCTTGGCTTTTTATGCCAGCAGTGTAGCTCTGTACATTGCTGCTTCTGCCCCATTTTCCCTAAGTACATTACCAGGTCCTTCCTTCTGCATTTTTACTTCTCTTTAATGTCATGTGTGTTGCTGCTGAATATTACCCATGAATAATATTCAAAATTTACCCCGAGCTTCCTCCCATGTCATTTGCCCACGTGACTAGGTAAACTACATTTCAGTTAAGTTTGCAAACATTTGCATTTATGGACCATCTTCATTGTTTCAGGACTTTCCTGAGCAGAAAATTGTTCTGAATTCTTATTATCTAAACAGCAACCAGAGAGATGGAGAAGCAGGAAAGGGAAGTAGAGGAGGAGGAGAAGAATGATAATGAGGAGGAGGAGGAGGAGAAAGAGGAGGGGGAGGAGGAGGAGGAGGAGGAGAAAGAGGAGAGGGAGGAGGAGGAGGAGGAGGAGAAAGAGGAGGGGGAGGAGGGGGAGGAGGAGGAGGAGGAGGAGGAGGAGGAGGAGGAGGAGGAGGAGGAGGAGGAGGAGAGACTGTTGGGGGGAAGAGTATGTGGATTTGGTTTTATATTTTAGATGTTAGCCAGCTGATGAACTCATTGTGATGAGTAAAAGAAGCTAAGACATATCAGCAAAGGTGCCTAAGCTTTTGGCCCAAGTCACTCCATTAGGTTGCAATTATAAATTTAGAAAAATGGCACAGGGGTCATTGGCTTGAGGGAGCAGTAAACCTGCAACTCCATTTTGGATTTAATTTGGGAATAATGATCAAACATTCTAGTGTAAACATTTACTAGTAATTAGCTACAATAAATAACACAGCTGACAGTTCTATGGCATTTCCCACAAACTCAGCAAGTCTCTAAGCACCTTGTAGACATCACATAGCTTATTTTTAAATAGTCGGGACCTAGTGAGTTCACCCAGAGAGAAAAAGAGAAGGAAGCTATGAAACAAGCCCATACCAGTTAAATTTAGAGGTCAGTCATACGTCCTTCTTCATTCCATCTCTATGTGAAGGTTCTTAGTTATTGCCTTTGACACCAGAACTCCAAGTCCTGAGCAGCTGACATCTGCACTGACAGCTACTTACCTTCTACCTGTCTAATCTATCTTCCAAAGGCCGGGACAACAATGGGAAGGATTCAAATAGATAATAGCTGTACACATAGCCCTTCTGTTTTCTATATATCTGTTATCTCTAAGGATGTATCCCTGGCCTTGGGTGGTTTCTGATTATCTCTATTTGAATGTCCATTCAAATGCTACACCCCGGTAAATAACCCTGTCAGATTAGTACCACAACTGATCCATAAATAATTCATCTTTTCTCCATTTGGTAGTACAGGAAGTTGTGGGTTCCTTGAGAGGAGGGTCTCACACCTTCAGTTCCAAGGGACATGAAGATAAGAAGGGTGAAAGGTGGTCTCAGGGCACATGGCCACTGGCCTAGGGAAACACCTTGAAGAATTTACTTTTATTGCTGGATCAGCAGTGGCATCTACACAGGAAAATCACACTGTACAAACTCTAGTGTCTGGCATTGTTAGAACTAATTTAGCAGCACTTACATGATCCGCTCTTAACAATGCAGTCTAAGTGCTTCAATGGGTGGGAAGCATTATCTCTTTTTCTCCCCACTATTTTATTATTTGGAGAGATCAGTCTTAGGTACTATTTATGATTGGCTCCCAGAGACTTAAAAGGGGGCTTTGATTCTAAAGTATACACATAAATCATGAGGGGTTTCCCCTCCTTTAAGAGATGATGAAAGGCCAATAATTTTCTTTTATGTTTCAATACTTAGCAGAAGTCCTTCTGAAAATTCTTAAGTAGCAGTTCTTATTAATTACAAGTGAAGGTTTAAAGAGAGCTTAAAGAGGAAAAGCCAACATGATCATGTTGGTGGCAATACTCAGGGACTTATTTCCTATGGTGTACTGCACTCCCCTGAATGGGAAAATTCTCTGTCCTTCTGTTTGTATCCTTTCTTTCATACTCTCTTGTCCCTGCCCCCACTGTTACCCTCCCTCTCTTTCTTTCATAATTTCCAATTCTCAGTCCCAGTCCCCTGCCATTTCTCCCTCTGACAGCATCCCCTCTGACCTCTTCCCTGGGGTCACACTGCTGGTTTCTCACTGTGGTATCTGAGACAAATCCAATGGGGAAATCATGTTGGAAATGAATCTACAAGCAAGCCTTTAGTTCATCAAGAATATAATATACAAGTCAGAAACTGTCTCATCTAATTCTCTGCCTTCCACCTTATAATCTGCTGTAAAATATTGAATTCCCAATTTTAAATCAGGACCTGAAATGAATCCAAGATGTAGATATTTAAATGGGATTCTCTAGAGACAGTCTCCTCACATATAAAATTAATATCTTGATTTTCTGCCAGTTTTGGTATATGGATTTCAGATATGCTGATGAACTGACTTTTTTAAAGGAGCTACAAAAATAAATGACTGTGGTACCTTTGTTTTGGGAAACAGCTTCTAATTAGGAAACAGCTTCATTATTATTTATAACATAGATAAAATTAGGTTTGTTCTAAGGTCTCTTAATCTAAATATTTCACATAGCCTTCTATATATTTTAGTAGAAATATAACATGCAGTACTGAAACATTTTGGAAGAAAGCAGCTCTTTCCCCCTAAATTAAATATTTCAAGCAAATGCAAATTTCAAAGCAGATTTAGGATCTTCTGGCACAGTAGTATGTTGGTAGGATGCCCTTGTGGATGCAAAATTTTTATTTTGCAGCAACGAATTATCTAGAATCTGGGAGTATGTAGATGCAAAAAGCCCAATGGATGAAAGAGTGTGTGTTTACCAACACTAAATCTATAAGAGTTTGGCAGACAAGTGGTGGATTAGACATGTGTGCAGGGAAGACTGGCATTTCTGATAAAGAAAACTCACAAAGAAAGCAGAAATTATATCGTATCCTTATATTTAAATTATTTAGCCAATTCTATTTTCACAATAGCTTCTAAAATTCATGATTTCTTTGTTCCCCTTTAAAAAAAATGATCGTTAGCAAAAAAAATCCTTCTAGTAGTCTGTAGAGATTCTCCTAACCAAAATGGTCTATCGTCTACATGTTTCCAAAGAAAAGGAAAGAAAGATTTTCACACACAAGGCCATCCTTCTCTACAACACAACATCCAGCCTATGAGATCAGAGTGCCTTGCTAGCAGTCCTACAGTGTGGCCTACTGCTGTGTCACAGGCCCAACTCCTCTGCACTCTGATCTCAGGAGTTCTAGGACTGGAGTTGCCTTGCCTCTTCGTGTAATGTGAGGATCCTGCCTGGCATAGTTAACATTTGCCAGGCATACTTATTACATAAAGAAAGCAGGGGCATGCTTAATAGACTTCTGAATGGTACAAAGACGCTGAGAACGGAGGTGCATGCGAATGATAACAGAGCAATGTCAGTGACAGGATCTGTGACTTCTAACAAATGCTCACTCGACATTATTCTAACAACAAGCCAGGGCTCTCTGCATCTCATCTGTCTGAGTTTGAAACCAGTAAACCAGTTGCTGACATATCCTGACTATGTGGTCATGATATATTTAAGTATTCTCTCTCTCTCTCTCTCTCTCTCTCTCTCTGTCTGTCTGTCTCTCTCTCTCTCTGTCTCTCTCTCTCTCTCTCTCTCTCTGTGTATGTGTGTGTGTGTGTGTGTGGTGTGTGTTCACATAAAATGAGCAATACAAGCTTATTGTACTTCTTGGGTCAACTGAAGAAATACTTAAGAATGGTTTAGCTTAACATCTTGTCTGGTGGGTATAAAAATGGATGCTATAACTCAGAGAACATTTTGCAAATACTGGAGAATAGGTGCTATCATCCTGCTCTTAGTGAACTCCATCTCTTGAAGCTCAGCAGACCCAGTCTCTTCTCTAGCTCAGTCATGGGTAAGAAATGGGCGATCATTCAAATACAGTTTGGAGTGTGTCTCTAGGGGTTTCATAATTTGTGAGTTTTGTATCTAGAGTGAGAGGACCATGAAGCATTAGGATAGGAGTTCATTGGATGATTGTGCTCTGCCTTCAGAAGGAATTAAGGAGGTTCTCCCAGGAACTGTAAATTCATTCTTTCAATACTAATGGCATAAAATATCCTGCTCACTCTTCAGTCTCTTGGTTTCCTGAAAAAGTGACAAAGTCTATCACTCTTCCATAGATTCCTAATCACTGCAACATAGTCTGAAGTGATACAACCAATAAAGTCCTCCACAGAGCCAGAATTATGTCGTTAGGAGTTTTGGCCTCCAAATTATAAGCTAAACAAAATTGTTTTATGCTTAATACTATCAACTAAACAGGATCTAGCGTCACCAAAGAGACAGACCACTGTGCATGCCTGTGAGGGATCCTCTAGATTATGTTTGCTTCTGAGCATGCCTCATATAGGTTAAATTGATTAAATTTGGGATTGAATAAAAAGTTGAAATGAAGTTGAGCATTAACATTGATTTCTTTGCTTCCCGACAGCAGATGCAATGCGACTAGCCATCTCAAGTTCTTCCTGCCGTGACATCCCTTACCATGATGACTTGTACCCAAAATAAGCCTCCTTTTCCTTAAGCCATTTTTGTTAGGTATTTTATCACATCAGCAAGAATAGTAACTACTACTACCTATTCTCTTCATCAGTGCACATCTCTTTATAAGGTCACAGCTTTAGGTATTTCATTATAGAAGCAAAAATCAGACGTTATGGACATCAAAGTATGTCTAAGTTCATGCATTATGAGAGCCATTGTCATGACTCATAAGTAGGTCTTCATCAACTACTAATAACTTCCGTAGCTCAGACCCAATGAAAATCTAAAACTGACTCCCAGATGGTTAGAGTGAGGTTTGGACACAAAATGGAAACTGAATCTGATATTGAAAAGCAAAATCTGGTGTGAAATTCCAGCTTGCTGGCAGGAGTAAGCAAGATGGCAGAGGCCCTTACTGGTAGGGAATACTCTTCCAAAAGATTCTACACATCTCTCCCTAGCCTTGAAAATTCGCTAAAGGCAAATTAACTAACAAGGTACCAATTAAATAATAACTAGTACGTGATTTAAAGAATTGGCCTGTTTTGATGGGATTCGTTAAAATAAGAGCAGAAAATTCTGAAATGTAATTATTTCTCACCCAACTAGGTAAAAGTCAACAGGAGTGAATTAGTGAAGTTTTCCAAGTGTGGAATGCATATTTACATACTGCTGAATCTTAAACAAGATGTCTCATAGGTCAGTCTAAGACAGAATATGTCCTATGGTCAGTGTAACATTTTCCAATCTCTTGAATCATTTCCTTTTCTAATGTCATTATTGCAGGCTCTAGTGACTTCCAATACCCAGGTCCAGATCTGTATCCAGGCAGCAGATAAGCTTCTTATGAGAACTACAAAGCCTATGAAGATAATCCAGGGAGACATTCATGTCCTCACTCTGCATTGACTAGGAGAGAACAATTTTCAAATGTTCTGCATCTCAATTCCCAAAATAATGAAGGTGTGACTTCATCGTGACATGACGAAGATTAAATTAGATGATGCATGTAATACTTAATCCAAAGGAGCATGCATCCCTGGGGAATATACCTAGCATTTTCAGGTGCTTCATCTTCAATAGTCATTAGAGGGAATTAGATATAACAGATTAACAACTCCACTATAAGTGTGGAAAATTAATTTCTGACAGGCCCTGATAATTACTAAGTTGTACCCTTATCAATAAGAAGAGGACACAGAATTTGAACTTATGACTTTCTGTGGTACTCCCAAGACACAGTGGCTCTAGCATCAAGGAAGATAGCATTCTCTCATGACACAGAAGGATGAGCTAACAATGCCCCAACGCCCCTCTGTCCCTGTATCCTGCCACTCTGGATGTGTGAGCCCTTATGTCCAATTGTGTTGTCCCTTTCCTTGAGACTGATCCTGTTGGCAGTGCCATTGCATAAATAGCATCACTCAGTCGGGTCAGCATCTCATATCAAATATTTCTCTCTTTCAGTAAACCTTTACTAGGATTTAGTCTATATCAGTTTCCACTGTATCTGGGAATAAAGCAATGACTAAATGAGGCATCTGTCCCATGATGTTTATGTTTCAGTGAAACAATCAAGTGGATACAACATAAATTTGTGCTATATACATCAGTCAAGATATAGTAGGGAACAGATGTCTCATGTAAAATGTCTAAACAAAAGTGCTATTGTCAAAGGTATGAGAAGAATAAGGTACCCAACCAAGGTGGTAAAACAGCCAGGGACTTCTAACAGCAGGAATTCATTACCACCCCCTAGGCAACCTTGGCTTCAAGGCACACAGGAAAAAATGGTCTTAACCAAACTCTAGAGTCATAGAAGAGGGAAGAGCCAAGAAAAGTTTGGCTGTGGAGGAGTCTACTGTTGCCAACCTACGGCAACTCGGAAAAGATACAGGAGAGAAATAGCTAATCCCTCTGTCTGCAGCCCCTTCTCGCTGTCTCTCATCCACATCCAACCAAAAGTCAAAAGAAATGAAGCCTGTGTGAGGGCAACTTCTTGTTGTTACTTTCAGCCATTAAACGTGGAAATTGCTTTTGGCTAGTAGTCAATAACTGATGATATCTAAAGTCTTCAGTTTGAATGAAATACGCCAGATATGTGCTTATGCATTATAACTACTATATTGTTTTTAAAAAACAATCAAATATGGTGCCTTTAAACAACACATACTTACAATTTCAATATTTCTATGAGTCAGAAGCATAATTAGCTTGAGTATTCACGGAATTTCATGAGCCTATCATCAAGGTGACTCTTCAGTCACTTGAGGTTCATTGTCATCTGGAGGCTTAACAGGGAAAGAATACACTCTCAAGCTCATTTAGCTGATAGTTCAATACATTTGTTTTTAGCTGCATGACTCTCTAGTTCCCTATTTCTCTCTTGCCTTTCAGCTAAGCAGCAGTTCTCAACCTGTGGGTCGAGACCCCTTTGAGAATGGCATATCAGATATCCTGTATATCAAATATTTACATTATAGTTGATAACAGTAGCAAAATTAGAGCTATGGAGTAACGATGAAATCATTTTGTGATTTGGGTTCACCAGAAAGTGGGGAATTGTATTAAAGGGTTACAGCATTAGGGATGTGGAGAGCTACTGAGCTACAATCTTCCTTCAGGTCTTTAAGGCTATCTTCACTTTTCAGGAACCACCCGGAGTCTCAAATGTTCACCCACATCAATCAACTTTTGGTTGATATGACAGGTAACAGACAGAAACAACCTATAAAAGAGTAAAGAGTGTATTTTGAATTATTCTTCCAGAGATTGCATCCTGTACTCAGTTGTTTCCTTTGTTTGGAGTCCTCTGGTAAGACAGAATATCACTGCAAGGAGCATATAATAGAGAGAAGCCTCTCATCTCACAGAGGCCAGGAAGCAGAGAGAAAGAAGAGGTGGATCACCAGGCCACACTTCCCAGTAACCTAGCTTCCACCAGGCCATATCATCTAAAACGTCTACTAACATTACCACCATCTAGTGACCAAACATTCAGAGCTTTGGGGGCACAAAACTCACTGGCCCCCTGAGCAAGCTTCCCTACTTCATCCGTCTAAGAAGGGTCCAGTCCTTAGCTCTGTTTCCCATGTGTCAAACATTACACATATCAATGCAACCACAGGATGGCCATCCAGGCACCTTTTCCATTCTAGTACAATGGAATCATGGGAATGACATCTCACTACCCTTATCATATTCTGTGGCTTATAAGTTATAAGTACATGTACTAAGAGTATATGATTATATGTAAATGCCAGAAAGCTAAGGATCATAGTGTGTCACATTTTATCTCGGAATCACCTAGAGACATTTTTTTCTCACCAGAAATTCATATTTAATTGAATATGAAGCGCTGGAGAGATGGCTCAGCGGTTAAGAGCACTGACTGTTTTTCCAAAGGTCCTGAGTTCAATCCCCAGTAACCACATACATGGTGGCTCACAACCATCCGTAATGAAATCTGATGCCCTCTTCTGGAGTGTTCTGAAGACAGCTTCAGTGTCCTTACACATAATAATAAATAAATCTTAAAAAGAAAAATAAATAAAGAAGCCAATAGGAAGCTGGTTGTGGCTGGGGCAATGACTTTGAGTGGAATGGATGAGGTTTCTGTCCATGAGAAGAAGCGTATGGACTCAGATGGGAGTCAAGAGCAGCTCGATCATGGCAGCAGGAAGGAAGAATGGGTGTCCAGATGCAAGTGGGCTGGGTAGACAACTTGGAGGCTGGAAGCATCTCCTAGAGATCCCCCAGCTGCTTCTGCTTTCTCATTGTAAAGGTCAGCACCCATCAGGAAAGCCTAACAAGAGGATGTTGGAAGTATATCAAGGATGTGGGTGGGATTGCCGGGGTCCCTCGAACTCATTGAAAGACCAATCACTTAAAGGAATTCTTACTTCTCTTATTTGTTCATTTTACATCCTGATTGCAGGCCCCGTCTCCTCCCAGTTACCCCTCACACAGCCCCACCACCTACCACCTCTCATCTCCACCTCTAAGTAGATTCTCTCCCAGGTACCAACCCATTCTGCCACCTCAAATCCCTGAAGGACTAGGCACATACTCTCCCACTGAGGTCAGTCTAGGCAGCCCAGTTAGGACAACAGGATCCACAAGCAACAAAAGAGTCAGGGACAGCCCCTGCTCTAGATGTTGGGAGATCCTCAGGAAGACCAAGCTGCACATCTGCTACATGTGTATGGGGGACCTAGATCCAGCCCGTGTATGCTCTTAAAGGGATTCTTAGTTAGGGCTTCTGCGGGATAGAGTCTGACATTCCACATTTCAAGCCAATCCTAGAAAATGCAGATGCTATTGATCCATGGACCATACCTTGAGTGACAAAGCTTCTCAGCAGGGATTCTGAGGTTACTGTAGTAGCAAAGGGGAAAGGTAGGACTGCCATGGAGTGAGCAGTGGCAAAAAGCAGAGTCAAGTGACATTAAGAAATAAACTCAGTTGGCCATGTCATAATGGGGACAGCTTTGGAAATTGCAATTCAAAGGACTGAGATACCCTGTTGGAAGACAGGCTGACCTGGTGTGAGGATAGGGTGGGAGTTTGATTCTAGATGTGTTTTTGTGATACTTGCTTTGATACACATTCCTGGAAAAACTGAACAGCCATTTAAGTAAGACGTTTAAGAAGCCCACACTGGAGTCTGAATGTGGTAGTTACCTGCAAGTAAACTTCCATGGTAAAGCTGTTCATTTGCTTGTCTGTTTTCTTTCCAGACAAGCCCCACAAAATTGCAGCCAGATATGTTTTTCAGAAGAAAGTCTTCCATCATGGAGGCCAAAGGGCTGAACCAACATTCCCTCCTCTCAAAGGTTGGGCTGCTTCTTGTGCAGAATTTACCTATGACCCCAGGCTGCAGATGAGGCAGAGGAGTGATGTTGTAGCTGAACGTTAGCTCTTTTGGACTTCAGTCCAGCCTATGTCTGCCTCTCAGCCTCTGCTACAGTTCTTCATGCCCAGCTGTGAGAGCTTGACGTTACCAAACCTGGTGTGTTGTATGGGAGCCTTCCATGGCTTCAGAAATTTGCTTCTGTTGTTTTTTTTTGTTTGTTTGTTTGTTTGTTTGCTTGTTTGTTTTGTTTTACTTGAGCATATTCTGTTTCATGAAATTAGCAACCTATGGTAGACCCCATTGTTTTAACCTCTTACTGAGCATTCCCTGCTTCCCCTGACCCCTGACCCCTGATCCCTAGTTCCTTTTGACCAGATGTTTTCCCAGTTTTATATCCTATCTCCTCTTCTCTACCTTTCCCTCTACCTGATCAGCTCTTCTCCCTACCTTGGTCAGAGACTTAAAGTACAAATGTAAGGTGAGAAAAGTCACACACCAACTTCCTAAAGCCAAGATGATAGAACTTCTGACAAGTCAGGACTAGCTGAAACCAGTCAGATGAGATGGAACATAGACCCAGATTCAACCCCAAGCTTGAGTTGGAAAATGAGGCACACACATGAAATAAACAAACTTATCGCTGATTCTATTTGGAACAAAATTCTTGAGAATAGAATTGCCTAATCAGATACATAGGACTTGCACTGCACGTTTGCCATTTGTCTGAAGTTTTAGATTCAGACAAATTGTTCTTCATTGGTAAGAAGGCTAGCAGATTAGTTGCTGACCTAGTTGCCCGAACACTGGATAAGGGCTTTATGATATCGATGACTTGAAAATAAGTCCGACTTGCCGCATAGCAATGGGAGGATGAGCTGGCTTTAGTGAGTCACCTGTAAAATGTTATTTTTTCAGTGACTCACTAGAGGACAGTTACATAGGAGAGAGAAAAGGATTCCCATGGTTCAGTGAACTAGCGGAGGATGTTCTGGTGGCTTTGTGCCTGTCTGACTCCACTCTTAGGAAATCATGGCCCCCTCCAAATCAGACAGTCAGAATGAATAACCACAATCCTAATGGCTGCTTTCTCCTCTGAGCCCAGTTCTCCCGCCTCCTTTACACTTCTGTGAGCAGTCCAGCACTCAGCAAGGTTCTCCTTCTCTTCTTAGGTTGCCAGAGACAGTTTCTGGGCTTGCCTCTAAGGAAATCTCAAGTGACACCTCAGCCTTGGGACAATACCCAAAAGGAGTTTTGTTTTGTTTTGTTTTGTTTTGTTTTGTTCCTGAAGAGAATGTGGTTGCATTCAGAGGGCAAAGCTAAGATTCCAAAATGGAAATCAGGATTTCCAGGCGATGTGGATAAAACCTCTCTAACACTCTGAACAAGCCTGGATTGTAAAGGACTGTTTGAGTGAATGGTCAGTATATAGAACTTCCCCCAAAGAGCACAATGGCCAAGCAACACTGAGGGGACCAAACTGGGAAACGTACTGGACTGGATTCTTTATAATGCTTTAAAATAAACTGGAAATGAACCTTCTGGAAGTTGAACAACTCTGGCAGATGCTGTCGGGGCACAAATGCCCATGCAGGTCCTTGCCAGGAATTCTCGTGTGTTCTAGAAAGTAACCGAGATCTCCCTTATACCTCATATCTGTGGAAGGCGTTCCTTAGGTCAAACACTGCTGACCACTCACTGCTGAGTGAGTTTATCTCATTTAATCCTCAAAAAACATAAGCAGGAAGTATTGTTGCCATCCAAACTTTGCAGATGCGAAAATGGAAATCCAGGACCTACTCAAGGTCAGGTAGCTAGAAGACAGAAGACCTGAGAGTCAAATACGCTACGTCTGAGTGCTGAGCCTTCGGCATTATGAGATTTTATTTGGTAGGATCTTACGATAAGATGGAATCTGGCTTTCAGCACTTAACATTCCAATAAGGTTCCCTTGTTCCCCATCCTTCAGTTCTATCCGGTTGATTTAAGCTTTTCTACAACAGCATCCAATCCAATGAATTGAATTTGTTTTTTATGAACCTCAGTTCACAGCTTTTCCCTTTAACTGTCTTTTTTTTCCCATCCAGATGTTTATAAGTGATGGTTGGCATTCTTCTCTGAACTGGTTGCTTAAGGTGTAAGATCTTAGGGCAGCTATAAAAAACAATTATCTGCCAGGCTCTGCATTGATTCCATCAGCCTGGGTTCACTGTACCACCCTTTTTTTTTCAACAAGCAAAACAAAAGAGAGGCTGGCCTTGTTTGCCAGACACAAGCAAGTGGAGATGGAAGTTTCTGTGATGTTGCAGCCTGTGAGGGAGGCGGGCAGCGGAGGAAAAGCAAGGGCATGGACATTAATTGTCTCCGTGTTCACGGTGACCTTTCTTGCTGTCACCGAGCGTCAGGCAGGTAGGTTTGAGCCAGCAGGAGGAGCAGGCTGACCTAATCAAGCGCTGTGCTGTCTGGAACATTCTGAGGAAAGTCACCAACTGTGGCTGGTTGGGGGTCAGTGGCCAGAGCGAGTCTTACTGCCGGGGACTCTGTTCTCTGTTTTATCCTGCCCTTGGCTTCTCTTACCTATCAACACTGCAGCATCCATCTCTATCCCCAGACAAGAAAACAGATTCCTAGAGGTATGCATGCGGTCCATGGATCGGACGCAGTGTTAAGAGTCAGAATTAGAAATGGTTGCAGACTTTCCTCCCCTACCTGCTCCTTCTCCTTGGTCGCCCGCCCTCTGACACCAGGGAGCCACACCCTTCTCTGTCCTGCCATTCACCGCCCCCTGCAGGCTGTCATAGCCTCTGCTTTCTTTCTGAGGTGCCCAGGAACCATGTTTGTCTAACGTGTCTCACAAAGCTCCTGAGGCATGGGCGGTTATTTCATATTTTATGAAGAGCTGTGTAAGTTCAGCATTCCATAAATATAAGATGGTGAACAGCAAATTTCCCCCATACCGAAGCCATTTCATTTTCCTCAGCAAAACGGTGCCTTTAACGTCCATGCGGAAAGCCCAACGAGGGATTGCTCAGACAGCTTTAAAAAAAATGTGATCACATTTCCCCCCACAGCTAATGTGCTCTTATGTATAAAATTTAAATTTGAAAATCTGAGCAGATGGTCTCTAAAGCGCTTGTTTTCCCTCTGAATTTAATTTCTTCCTGCTTATAGCGGGATTACGAAAATCGTCTGAAAAGAGACAATGAAATGTTTCTATAAGTTGTAATAATCATTATCTTGATGATTGTTCTGTCCTCAAGGTATCGTGGAAGAGACTGGACACTTGTATACCAGGTTGGTATTCTTACCTGATGTGTCCATAATAGCCATCAACACTGTCAACCTTGGCAAGTTGGGTCCTTTGCATTCTGATCTAAACTGGGTGGGCTAAAGTTCATCTGCGTGAGGTCTGAGAACAAGACATCGTGAATGAGCCAGCTGTATATGAGAATGCATGGGAGACATTAGCCTCTTGTAGAAAACATCATTTTCAAGGGCTTTAAGGGCTTTTTGTTTCATTTCACTCAGAAGCATTAATGAGCTAATTATCTTTTCACGAAAGGAGGCCCATAGGACTTCAACTTAGCAATACTTAGTTGCTCATCAGCTTGGGGATAACACGTAATGAAATTATGTCATATTAAAAATGACTGTAATTCAGAGCCTTCCCTAACTTCAGGAGGGCTTCCAATAGGGGTCGAGTAAGGAGACTGACGCAATGTGGTTTGGGGGTTACATGAGAAAACCCCCGTAAGGCAAGCAGAGACTGAGTTTGCCACCTTTCTTAGTGGGCAATTATTATATGTAAAGGTATCTGTCCATAGAGAGGTTCAATCAGACAATAGAAATGTAAGGATCTGGTACCATCTTTTTGTTCCAATATAGATATTAGCCCACCTTTATCATTTGTGGGACTCAAGAGGAAGACTATAAGTAGGAGCCTATCTCTTAACGGTCCAGAGTTTTAAAAATTGTATGGACTTTGAAAAATAAATATGATTTTACAGGATTATACAGGCTATGTTTAAATTTAGAACCCCAAGGCACATCAAAGGGCTGTTCACAAACATGGCCGCACAGGACACGTTAGCGTCTGGCCTGCTGCAGAGCCATCTTTTCTTCTGGTCCTAGCCTCATCTGGTAGTGTGAAGGTCATCTGGCATTCGTGGTGCATACATTTTAGGCTCACATTTTCCGGTTGATTTGTCACCTCCCAGCATCCACGCCAGGGACTGAACCTTGCACATACTAAACAAGTACCCAGCCGCTGAGGTGGTCCCCAGCCCCAGGTTCATATTTCCAAATTCCAGCTCTACCTTTCCTTGAGGAGAGCTGTTCCTTTACGATCTTCACACTCCAAGGATAGAGCTGTCTGCTGTATTATCCTTTCAATGCGAGAACAGGAATTGGAACCTTTTACTCGGGACCTATAGGTGGATTCAGAGTAGGACATTCCAAGGTGTGCATTTAGAGGAATATCATTCAGAAGGAGCAGTGCAGGGAGATGTTCCTAGACATGTTTATCTGTACCATGTCATCTTCAGAATCAAGTATTAGTTCATTAAACCTTCACACTCTTTACTGAAATAGTAAGACTATAGCCATATGTGGGCCAGGGTAGGAAGAACCTCACAGGGCTAGACAGGCTCTTACCATAGCTTTGTGAGTCAGGCCTGTTTTGTGAGCATGTGCTACTCACCAATAAAGAAGACAGGGAAAAGGTTCTTTTGAGCATCACAAGGATGCAAGCATCTATAGATTTGTTCCCTGCGCTCAGAGCTTACAGTCTAGCTGGGAAGTCCTCAGTCAGAAGTGGGCTACAGAAATGAGAAAGCCACAGGCACAAAAGAGACACAAAAGTGAAACCAACAGTCAGCCCTTTGATGAAATAGCTAAATACTAAGAAAGACTAAGTAAATCATTCAGTCTTCCTGGACTATGTACGGAAAACATTCTGCAACTCTTCTAAATCAGCTTTCATGATGCTCCTTGAAAGACGATTACCTTTATCCTGTGGAACATTCTGGGACTGAACAGGTTAACGTGTTGGCTTCCATTCCTGAGCAAATCCAATGCAAACAGGATTAGGAGTAGAAAGGTTGCGTTCCCACTTCTCACACCGCGTGCCAACCCATCTGCCCACATGAAGGTCTATTTAAAAGTGAAGCTAATCACACCAGCCCTGTCCTCACCTGTCCTTCTGATCTCTCATGGCAAGTGGAGGGGGCAAGAGAGCCCACAACTTGTTCCAAAAATTTGAGCTCCTCTGCAGTTTCCAGTCGCGTGTCTGCTTGGAGGCACACAGCCAACAAAGCCATCAATCTGGCAGTTCTTTAAAGTTGACCCAGTATATATTCGCCAGGCCATTTGCGCCATCTGCCATGCAAATGTCCATTAAAGACATAGCATTAAGTTGTGGGAATAGCGGGGTTAAAGTGCCGTTTAGCAGAGATGCACCAGCTCCAGCAGCAACTGTCCAGGGGAGAACAAAGAGCTGGGAGAGCCAAGGGCAAGAAAAAGAGGAGAAGCGGATGTGCAAGCAAGGTTCCTAACCTTGCTTCCTCTTCACCCCAAGATTATTCCTTCATGGTACCTTTGCAGACATGAGCCTTAACTAAAAAGGGTTTTCTCTGTATGACTGCACTGAATTCAAACACTTATTCTAGCTAGTTAGCCATGTAACTAGGGGAGCTAAAGTAAGCTGAAGGGTGGAATTGGGGGGGTCATGTTTTTATGTTTTCCTCCTTAAAGTGTGTATATACAATACAGGGAAGATATAGATATAGATATAGATATAGATATAGATATAGATATAGATATAGATATAGATATAGATATAGATATAGATATAGATATAGATATAGATATAGATATAGATATAGATATAGATATAGATATAGATATAGAAATAGATAGATAGATGATAGATAGATAGATAGATAGATACATAGATACATAGATAGATAGATAGATAGATAGATAGATAGATAGATAGATAGATATGAGAGCATATATATTTTATTTTATATATATAAAGTGGAGCATCATCCATAATAATTTCATCTTCCTGGGTTTGTTCTCTTACGTCTCTGGGTATCACCTATTCTGATCTATATATGACCAATAGTATTGTTGAGTGCAAAATGTTGGGGATTGGCCTCTGATTTTGCTAATGTTTATGACAATGTTAAAAGGTGATATTTTCCTCCAGTTTTATAGATGCAGTCAGTAAGGCTTGAAGGAGTATTATTTTGATAGTTCAAGAAACAGAGCTTGTAAACAAAAGACCCAGACTGAGATTGACTCACCTACGTCCAATATCCACGCTCTCAGCACCGTAGCCATGCCTCAGGGCACACACACTCATTTGTTCTGGCTGACGTGGAACAATACAAATCCGTTTTGGCTTCGCTTTCTTCAGAAAGCAATATTTTTCATGCTTTTATCTTTTGCACTTATCACCTCTAATAGCTGAATAAATATCTACATATTGATATTAATTTATTAAGCACTATATTTAAGCACCTCATATTTCATATTCATGCCTTCTTATGCAGAGCTAATGCTACAATGACCTTATTGATTCACAAAGGATGTTTTGCTTCTCTAGTCCTATTTCCTTTCCTTAGGATGCCTTTCTGGTAATAGACTACTCAGTCAAGAACTGTGACATGATGGTGCTGGGTACATTCGTCACTGATTTTCAAAAGCATTCCATTGGAAAACTACTACAGATTATACACACACACACACACACACACACACACACATCAAACACACCAGCATTAGATATTTCCCTGATCTTTTTTCTTTTCTGCTTCATTTGATTTTAAGCGACCCTGCAAGTTTGCTTTCGTCTGCATGTTTTATTCCAAAGTAACAATAGGTGTCCCCTGTCTATGTGGTTACTGCCCTTACATTGTCTCCTCCAGATGTTCTCTCCTTCGCCCATCTGCCTCAAAGTGCCTGTGCAAATATAACTTCAATCTTTATGTGGATTAACACTCTGCCTTCTTTTCTTTATTCTTGAGGAGATGCCTGACAAGGAAATGTTAGGTTGACATATAAAACTCTCTCCAGAAGGTGCCCAAAACACAAATAAGCAAACGGTAATCATATGAACAAACTATTCAGAAATATGGATGCAAATATCAAAAGAAACAGCTGAAAAGTTTTTTTTTTGTAGATGTTGGGGTGTGAGCATGTTTGGGGGACAGAACGAGGAGTCACCCTTTATCCAAAATCACATGTAACTGTTTGACTATACTACGCAGCAATTACAACTGGTGGAAAAAAAAGAAGAAGAAATGAATTTCTAAATTCTTCTCTGTAAATGAGTTGCAGACTAGCATGATGCCTTATGCTCCTGCTTGAGAAAAATAATTCCAATTAAACTTTCTTCGTCCCTAAATTAATTTACATTTTGCAACTCCTTCCCATCGCTCACAGCCATGGGATGCTTCGAGAAACAGGGTAAATCGAGCCAAATCATGATCAAGGTTGTTCTTAAAGGTCTGTCTTTCTGATTCCAGTTTCTCATTATTTCCTTTTTTTTTTTTAAGGTATTTTGCATAGGCTTAATTAGAGCTCCTGCACAGCAGTAGGGATCCTGAGCAGAAGGGGGTTTCTCTCCAGAGAAAAGTTGATGCTCATTAACAATGGAAAATGGATTAATTTTACTTTAGGAACCCCAGATTCAAACACATGTGAACACCAAGCTGTCAATTCGCTCTCCCGGAGAAGGAAAAGAAATGTCCCAAGAGGATTCACTTTCCCTAAAACGGTGTTAATTTTTTCTTTAAACTCAATCCACCTCAGTAGAATCCTCATCCTGTTTCCACTTCAAATGTTGAACTTGGACACTCTGAACTTTGACTCAGTCTTCTGACCTGTACAATGGAGACAGTGATGATGCCACCTTCTTGGGCTCTTTGTGAGAATTTCATGAGTAAATATATTTAGAGGGTGGTAAGCCAATGTCTGCCACAAAGAATGAACTCAGCACACATTTCATGGGGACAGTCTTTGCTATTTATTCTCATTTTGACAGTTTTTCCCTAATGTTCAGGAACCTTGTCCATGATCACGGAGCAGGGAATCAGAAATCCCATACTGTCGGATACAGACGTCATCTCTGCCATTTGTCAGCTAGGCATCTCCATCCAAGACACTAGTTTCCTTATTTATCTGTTGTTTCTAAAACTTAAATCCTGAGACTGACTGGGGGGAAAAAAGGAAGATAAAAATGTGCTTTTCTCCCTTTTGCGACAGATGTATTGCTCTGACGGCTGAACAAGGCAAAGACGAAGGAAGGATTAGAGCGCTTTCCTCAGAGCCAAACCATCTTCTCTTGTCTTAGTGGTGCCAGTAGTGGGTGATGAGTAGCTGAGCGGTGGCTACGAAGAGAGCTACCGAGCACATGTTCACTACTTCCCACACGGTCATTGCCAAACTAGGTGTCATGCAGGGCAATGAATCAGGACACTGGCCTTAAGGAGCTTAGTGCAGAGAGGCAAGACAAACAGTTGCAAAACTGTGTTGGACGATGGAGGCAAGAATAGAGCTACCTGTTGAAGATGTTAGTAGTAGTAAGATGTAAGATATAGTGATCTATTGCTGTGTAACAAGTCCCAATGATTCATGGCAGACACATGCACCACGTGTCTTCAGTCTCACTGTTTCTATGGGGGAAATCCGCAAGTACCTCAATAATAGATTTTGTTGTTTTGTTTATTTTTGTTTGTTTGTTTTTTGTTTGTTTGTTTGTTTTTGAATGGTACAACCAAGGCAATAGGCCTATGTATTTGGTCTCATCTGAAAGTTATGCTGGAGATGTGCCCCTAGGCGCACCCGTGGTTGTTGGAAAACATCCCTTCCAGGCATATTACTGGATCTGAAGTCATAACTACCCAGCCCTCCCATCACCAACCCACGGGCATCTGCAACAACATAAACACTTGCCTCATCAAAGCATACTAGTCGAGAAAAGCCAAAGTGAGTCAGTCCCTGCTTGCAAGACATTCATCCCAATGGTTTGCACCCAGCAATTGTTAATCTTCATCAGCAGCTTGATTAGATTAAGAAATGCCAAGGGTGTAAGGAAGGCAGATCTTTGGGTCCACCTTGGAAGACATGTCTACGAAGGATTAGCTGAGGGAGAAGATACACAGGAAGGTGAGGGCCTCTTTTTCTTGGGAGTAAAGTAGAAAAACAAGGAAAAGTGGGGCCATGGAAGCCCCCTTTCTCTGCTTTCTGCTTCCTGATCCCTGAGCCCCAGAAGTGAGCAAGTAGCTTCATGTTCCAGCCACCACTGCTGATCTAATTCTTGCACACACCTTCCCTGTCATGACTACCTATACTCAAACTGTGAGCCATAATAAACCTTTCCTCCCATAAACTGTATCTTGACAGGTATTTGCTCGTGGCAATGAGAAAATTAACTACTACCCAATTTTTACAATTGAAGTGACTTGCCAATGCTTGGCAGATGAACAGGTTTGACTCATTCTCAGAAGGAAACTATGAGAAGAAATGAACAATATGAAGCAAGGACAAGTAGCTTGCCCCCCCCCAAAAGACCCATGAGGAGATTCTTTTTTTCATTAGATACTTTCTTTATTTACATTTCAAATGTTATTCCCTTTCCTGGTTTTCCCTCCGAAAACTCCCTTCCCATCCCCCTCCCCCATTCATCAATCCACCCACTCCCATTTGCTTGTCCTTGCATTGACCTACTGGGGCATCAAGCCTTCACAGGACCAAGGGCCTCTCCTCCCTTTGACAAGGCCATCCTCTGCTACATATGTAGCTGGAGCCATGGGTCCCTCCATGTGTACTCTTTGGTTGGTGGTTTAGTCCCTGGGAGCTCTGGGGGTACTGGTTGGTTTATATTGTTGTTTCTCCTATGGGGCTACAATATCCTTCAGTTCCTTGGGTCCTTTCTCTAGCTCCTCCATTGGGGACCCTGTGCTCAGTTCAATGGTTGGCTGAGAGCACCCATCTGTGTATGTCAGCTACTGTCAAAGCCTCTCAGGAGACAGCTATATCAGGCTCCTGTCAGTTGGCATCCACAATAGTGTGGGGGTTTGGTGATTGTGTATGGGATGGATCCCTAGGCAGAGACTGAAGGAAAATCCATCCGTGAGGTGATTCTTAAAGCAAGAGAAAATAGCATCAGTTTTCTGGGACACAGATGACCAATGAGAAGACAGGGTAAGAAAGCAAGAAGCAAAGAGAAGGAACACAGTTGCCTTGTTTCTTGCGGCGTGCTGTCTCTTAGGGGAAAGAAGATGGGCTGTGAGTAATGGGAAGAAATGAGAAAATTGATACAGATTAAGGTATCACAGAGGTGATTTTCAAAGGGAAAAACAAAGACCATCGCGCTGTGCCGGGAGAACAGTTTGACAGTCACTGCTGATGAGGGTTATTTTCCTAAATCCACTTTGAATTGGTGAGTGGATGAGAGGTCAGAGTGACAATGGTAAGCAAAGCTGAGGGGTGACAGTTGATGGCCTTGCGGTACAATCTGTGACTCTGACATTTTGCTTTGCATTCTTTTCTCACTTAACAGACCCCCACAGAGCATGGCCATTTAATTACTAACTAAGCAATACCTTGATGTTGGATTTGTAACTTACTGTCCCTTTTACTTTTAATGTACCATATTTTATACTCCTTCCCCACCCCTTTCTATACAACTTCATTCTTAATTTTCTCTGTCTCTCTCTCCACATATATATATGTTTTGTATATATATATAAAACAAAAGCAAAAAAACTAAAATCTGGTCTTTTCTTTGTAAGTCCTTTGTAAATCCTCTATTCCTGGGCATAGGGCTAGCCCTGGAGTATGGCTGATATACCCAATGATATTCATCTTCTAGCTCTCCCTGAAAGCATCTCTTGCAAATACTTTCTTGGTTAGAGCTGAGCCTTTGTGTGCACTTCCCCTTCCTCTTGCTGAAATTTATTGTCTGATTTTAACTTACATGGGCCTTATGCATGTTGTCACAGTCTTGGTGAATTCATATGTGCAAAAGACCTGTTGTCTTGAGGATGCTGAGTTGTGGTAAACATTTATTAATTACACAATATAATAGGATTCCTTATGATATTTTCATACATTAATGTAACCTGTAATTTCATGACCTTGTTATCTTGCTGATGTGACTGTAAAAAGTAATGATGATACTAGTAAACGACTGATAAGAGTCACTACCATTATGCTGAAAATGTCAGCCTACAGTTCCATCACTGCCCACTACTCCAGTTAAAACACAAACAGGTTGAACATATTTTCAGTTGTTATAATAGTCTTTTCAATTGAAACTTTGGAATCAGTTTGGCCAATCTCCTCTGCCTCCTTTTGCTCCTTGCTTTAAAATGGAAATAGCAAGGACTTGCCAACCCTATCAATTTCAGTTGGTGCAATTAATGAAGGAGGGAAATTACTCAAAGTAGTTTTAAATGTATTGAGTATTCATATAAAATAGATAAGAAAGGAATTCATTGAAACATGCTCATCCAGTGTACTGCATAAGACACAGTAGAATGTCTAAACTAGAACCCGGTTCTTAGGCTTGAGTAAAATGGAAAGTAAGACACACCCTTAGAATACAGTAAGACACACCCTTAGAATACAGTGTCCCAAAAGGTATGACACAGATTAGGGACAAAAGACATTCATTGAGGCAATTGATAAATCTTGCCACATTGCATCAAAATTAGCCATTCTGCTTTGGTAAAATCACACAATGGCATTTCAAAATGTGTGTGTGTGTGTGTGTGTGTGTGTGTGTGCTCACGCATGTTTGTGTGTGTCTATGTGTGTGTGTGTGAGTGTGTGTGTTATGTATGGTGGGTAAACATGTGTACCCTAGAAAGAGTTTGCTTGAGTTCAGACCCTGTGACTTTAGTTGCCAGTGGCTGCCTGAGTTAGCCATACTGCATCTACACCTACCTCTTTTGTACAATACAAATACCTATGCCATGGGAGTGGGACAAGAATTAGTTAATGCAAATGAAATCCGCTGAATAACATTTACTGTGTGATAGGCAACAATATACTCATCGGTTATCTTATTTTTAATTTTAATTGACACCTCCAAAATGTTTAATTCATGAAACACAACATGATACTTCAATATATTTTAGGATGACAAAAACCAGTTAACCTCATACCTTGAGTCTTCCTAAGGGAGATGGGACACTAGGAAAACCTATTCTAATGCTGAAGCATACAATGTATTTTTATTAACCATTTGCCACCCAACTGCACAAACACCAGCAGCAAAAGTACATATGAAGAATGTAAGACTGCATTTCTTGCATTCCCTTGTAAGACCACAAACAAAAGAATAGGATCCCAGAGGATCCAGACAAAAGTAATACGTGAACCTTGCCTTCTAGCGACTTGGATCTTAATGGATGCTTTTCCTCTGCCCTTAGCCATTAAGTCATCTAGAGAGGGAATCTGGACATTCTAGAAGCATCCCTGTTTCTCAGGTCTATCATTGTGCTATCAGCCCTACTACAGCCATTGAGTCCGATTGTACAATTCTGCTCACTCGCTCCAGTTGCACAATCCCTGCATTTGCCTCGCCTACATCAGTGTCCTTGGACCGGTGGTCTCCCCATGCTTCTGGCACTGTGACAGTCTGAGTACCTACCCCTGATCATACCCTGTAGTATATCCCTGCCTCCTAGTCCAAATGATACACAAGACCCTGTATCATCTGTTGCACACAGACCTAGAGATTAGCCTAGGGAGAGTACGGCCAGAGTGTGTTAAGAACTGATCCACAGCCACACAGTTTGAATTCAGAGCCACCATTTACAAAAATTCATCTTGCGTCCTGGAATCTTTCACCTCAGTCATTCATGGTGGTAATATCTACCTTGTGGGAGGACTTCCAAGGATGGATATTTCCAATGCTTTGACTTGGAGTAAGCATTCTATAAATGTTAGCAGTTGTGATACCAGCCCAGTCTTACCATCCTCCCTGCACAGTTCCTTGGTCTGAGCCCAACTACACAGAACTATCACCATCCCTGATGTGCTCTCTTTCTGTATTTCTCTCACTCCTAGAATCTTGAGTAGTGACTACTTCTTAGGGGGAATTCAACTATCTCATTTGCACTGGGGCTCACTCTTTGAGTGTACCATGTAAGCCTATGGTGATGATGAGTCCACTCTGTTTTCACAGTACCCTATCCCTATGAATATCCTATTCATAGTCTCCTATCCTTGGTTACAGATGAGACTTGTCACTTGTTTCTATGAAAAGAACATATTAAAGGCAACAGGATGCCACTCCTCTAATTTTGCTACATTGTATAAGACTCTAGGGCAACAAGATAGCACTCCTGTGATTTTGCTACAGTGTATGAGCCTTGCTTAGGGGGGAATGGACTGATAAAGCCAGGGGCCATGTTTTGAGCAAAGAACACATAGCCAGAAATCCTGAAAAGCCATTGAGAACTAAGGATGGCTTCCACGGAAGAGCCAGAATGAGTCTGGGGTCCTCATTCATACAACCGCAAGAAAACACAAGTTGTCAATAGCTTGAATATATTCTAGCGTATTCAAAGCTTCAGATAAGAGTACAGTTCACATGACATGTCGGGTGCACTCTTGGGTCTCAGGGTAGAAAAGAAGTATCAAGGGAAGACTGAACTCATTTTATAAAGACAACCTGTCCTCATGGGAACTAACCAAGTCCCAAGAGAAAGCCACTAATCTCTCTTAACAACTTGCCTCTCCTAAAGGCCTTATCCCACAAGAGCTGTCTACATGAATTACAACATGAAATTCTGCATTGGAAATTGGAGGGCATATCCACATCACAGTATTTGGTGAACTCCTATTGGACTGTGTTTCCAGGGTTACCGTCTGTCATGGGGCCCACATTTGTGTTCCCACACCCAGATGGACCCTTCCTCCTGATCCCCTTCCTCCAACTCCTGCCCATAACAGAACTAATGGTGCATTGCTAGCTCTGTTAGACCACATTCTAAAGTTGGGGTTGTACTTACAGTCTTTGACTTCTCTATTTCTTAAACAACGTGATGGCACCTGAACAGAGGCCGGAAGTGAGAACACTGTAAGAAGGAAAGTGGAGTCTGTCAGGTCAAGTTACTGTCCAATAAACGCTCGTTGATAAGTGAATGAGTGAATAGTATGTTGATGGCTTTCTCCTCTGGTCCTGGATTCTGCTGCAATGCTTCCATTCACTGTGATGGGCATCTGAAACTATGGAGGTTAGCTCATAATGGAGGCTTGAATTACCACTAACTCAGGTTGTAGGCAAAACCTGAAAATTGCTTTCAGAAAATGCCTCTCCAATTAAAAAAAAAAGTGTATTTACTTTTATCACTAAAAGCAAACTTTGGCAGAAGAAGTCCAGCTACTAGACGGGACGATTCTTCTCTTCAGAATGCAAGGTATTTGAAATGCTCTCAGGAAAACGTGAGTTCATAAGAAACGGATAAAATTCAATCAATTTAGAAGAGACGTCATTTTAATTTTATTAGACAGGAGTGAATTTTATAAAACTTAGGAATTTTATAAAATTCTTAATATATTAAGCTTTTATGATGATTTTTAAATATTTACTTTCTTTTTTTTTAAAGGCAGTAGTTAATCTTTTCTGCTTCCGGGTCTTTGTCACTTTGGGGTGCCCGGGTAAGAATATGAGATAGCTTGATTCAATTACTTGAACTTAATGTGCAGACTTAGCATTCTCTGAGAATCCTCAGAGAGGGGGGGGAGGGGGAGGGAGTAGGGAGGAACGGTGAGAGGGAGGGAAATGAAACCGCAGGAAGTAAACTGTAAGCATTAAAGTATTAAATCTGACCAAGTGTTTCCTTCACAGGCCTAGGTTGCTGAAACCTTCTAAGTGATGCGCCATCTGACTGCTGAGATGGCGTGATTGACAGCTGTATGGACCAGCATGTACTTAACCCTCAGCAGCCCAGTCTTCCCCAAAGGGTTAGTTGCAGAGAACAAACCAAGAACTAACCACTAACAACCCAAGTTATCTCACGAGGCATGTGCAACCTGCCACGTCTCAGTTCATCCTCCGGGTTTGCTTGAGATGTTCCTAATGTTAAACATGTGATGTCCAGCGGCCAGCACACAGTAGGAAGGCATTAATTGACATTTTTTAAGCAGGAATCAGAACACAGGCTCCTAACCTACACCCTGCCTTTGTGACCTGAATACTCACCATGGGAGCAGGGATGGCTATTCTTTCAATAATTCACGTGGAATTCTTCCTGTCAGCTAAAATGATGAGACCTGAAAAAAGAAATATATAGAAAGCCTTTTTTTCTAACAATCTACACTTTCACAATGTCAAGAAGGAAAAATATGGGGAAAAAAAAGCCAAAATACTGGATTATATCATGATCCTTTGGACCTGAGCGAAAACCCCACAACATGTGTTGACGGAACAAGCCAGCTAAATCAGTGACAGCGAACTCCCGAACAGCGTGGGTTCCATCTGCGTGGGCCCACTTCTATGTGACCATTGAAGCAATAAATACTGCTTCAATAAATAAAAACTGTATATCCTAAAAATAGTAAGAAAAGAAGAGGAACATGCAAGTTGTGGCTTTTCAATATGTGCATAGCAGTCAATTATATGATCACTACAAAAGTTCTTTAGGCAAATCTACTACTGAAAATTAAAATGTATCAGCACTGTGAAAATAGCACAGATCACACACGTGAACAAGCATAGTTGAGAGAGCATAAACAAAAGGAAAGCTGTGGTATTGGCTCTTAACTGCCTGGAATTAGCCTTCGGGTACTGTCCTCCAGGCATAATTGTGAAGCCAGCCCCTTTGTCCAAGTGTTAATATCTGGCCTGGGACACTGATCATGTCTACTGAGTCACTCAATTACAAATTAGAGATGAGGGTGAAAAGATATATGGGACTCCAAGAATTTTCATAACTTGTAACACACAAAAGATGTACTGTGTGCACTCATGTCGGCATGACTTCTGGTCACGAGCACCTAAGTTTAGGGGGGGTCAAAGATATGCTCAGATTTTTAACTGAACTGGGTAGGAGGGCTACTGTGCCTGTTACCATTAACCCATCACAGGGAAAATGTTAGTTAGTTTGTTTGTTTGTTATGATCTACTTATTTTATGTATGTAAGTACACTGTCACTCTCTTCAAACATAACCGAAGAAGGCATGGCTGCCTTGTTCAGATAGTTGTGAGCTGCCATGTGGTTGCTGGGAATTGAACTCGGGACCTCTGGAAGAGCAGTCAGTGCTCTTTACCACTGAACCATCTCTCCAGCCTCATTGGAAGCAATAGGCTAGAGAGGTAGTTCATTCATGAAAAGTCTCTGATATAAAACACACACACACACACACTCCAGAAAAAGAGCTGCTCTTGCACACTCTAGAATAGATTATAGGAAGCCCTAAATCAGACTAAAGTCAAGGCATCACCAGGACTGGTTCCTACTGTAGGCTCAGAGGAGGGAAGACATTTCTTTGCCTTTTCAGCTTCTAGCAGCTTTGCACTCCTTCCATCTCCAGATGATGTCAGTGGCTCTGCTTCCTTTGATCATATTGCCATGTTCTCTGAGAAGGGTTCTTGGGATGGCAGAGATGTCTCTATCTCTCAATAGCCTGACCTCTTCCAGCTGTGGAGTCTCTTCTCCTCTGTCAGGAATCTTACATAGATCCACAAGTACCAGTGATTATCACTGGGACCCCTTGGAAAGACATTCTCGTACCTCCACAAGGATTTAGACACAATTTTGATTGACAGGATGGTCAGAGCTAAGCGATTTAACTGAATGTTGCATCAACAACACGACCATTTTCATATAAATAAGGCATGCTTCTTCGGTATTTCCTGCCAGACAGGCTCCACCAATTTTTCCCCCACAGGGAAAGGTAGCATGCCTGAATTGTTGAATTTTCTTAACAATACAGATTGCTCAATACCCATCACCATTGAATTCATTCCACCTCTTAGACCACAGCTTTTAGCCCTTTAGGGGTCCGTGGTGCCCAGTGATTAGTAATTTTCTATCTTTTGCTATGAGGATACTCTCGGAGTACCCTAGTGATCCGAGTCTATAAATTTATTTCTGATTGTGCTTAACAATCTCTGAAGGAACTTACTGACTTTGATAAGCATAGAAAACATCCCCGCACCATTGCTTCCTCCTGACTAGCTTCATTTCCTTCCTCAAGTTCAAACAATACGAAGTACACTTAGCTCCTGGATTTTATATCTTGTGACTTCTGCGCATCCGGCTTGATTGTTGCCAGTAGTCGGTTGAAAACTGGAAATCAGGGTATCAGTTCCTCTGCTTCCTGATATCATCAAAGGCCAGCGTTCTATATTGTATTTCCTGTGTTAGGGGTAGTGTCGCCAGCTGGGAGCAGGTTGTGTTCCACCCATGTGATAAACGCCAGCCAGTTCCAATCTTGTGCCCCCCATAAGAGCATTCCCAGGCAAAGATTTTTCCCTGCTTAATTAGAATTTGCCTCGGTGAGCTCATTAGGCCTTTAGAGCCCAGGGATGCTCCTACATCGCATGCTTTTCTTTCTCTCCTTCTTCTCATAGTTTGGCACAGCCTTGTCAACAGGTGTGATCAACACTAAGGAAGCGTGCGGTGCCAACACTCCTCTTCTGGTCCAGGATGAGAACCCACCACTGCAAAGATGGCTTTCACAGCCGCAGGCAGACTGCCATGAAATCGTTGTTCCTTGGCACTGGTGCCCGTGGAGAGTGTCTAGGCAACTTTTGATTGGGCACCATGCCCTCTAAGCAGATGGGCATGAATGTAGGCAGGCAAGAGACCATTTATTTATATCAACCGTATTTGCTGAGGGCAGGGTTCCCAGCTGGGAACATCAAAACAGTTCTTTGTCCTGGCTGTCTGAATCTCTGATGGAGGTGACGCAGCCTTGCAAATTCAGCTAGATTAATTTTGAAAAGTAAGAACAATGTTTCTATGGACACCGGGGGACATTTTTTGGCTCCCATCAATGGGTTCAGAGCACAGAGCAGGCTGGGCCCAAGTCATTTAATAAAATCTCCAATCCCTGTTTGGATTTGGTGGGAAAGGGCCAAGACAGCTTTCCAAATCAGGCCAAATTTAGGTGAACAGAGTAAGGCCCCACATGGAAGCCAGCTTTGTGAGTCCTTTTACACACAATAATGAGTGGCTCCCAAAGAAAATGAAGCTGAAGTCACCCAGACCAGACAGCTAGGAAAGCATTAGGACTGAGCTTACTTTCCACTGCACTGGCTTTGTAGGATGCCATTAACCTCTATGTCGTCACTCCTGTAAATGAGGCACCGGATCAAGTGTGAGCTGAACGCACCAGACAAACATGGACGCCGACTCCAACAGGAGCCTGAATCAGCTTCATGGATAAACATATACATTTTAAATAAGAATTACTACCAGCATTTTAGACATTTGAGTAAGCATTGTCCCCCCACCCCAAGGAAAATAACCTAAGTATTAATATTGCCGAAGAAGAGTGTATCATTTCCTTGTAATGCATTAGGTACTTTGCATGTGATCTTTTCATCATATTTTGCAGTAGTTCTAGGGGAATGGTCGCAATTCATATCCCTGTGAGTAAACTAAAACGTAGAAAGGTTGTGTTCATTGAATTTTTGCTATCAAAACACCCAAGAGCAGCTAACTTTATTTATTAAGCTTATTAGAAACAATCTACCATATGGCCTAGCTGTTCTATGGGTCTCTTTGACTGATGCCCAGAGGACTCAACATTCTATTCTACAGATAGCTGTGAGGCCGTGTTTACTGCTACTCTGTGTCCAAGGGCTAGGGGATGGAAGCAACCTCAATGTCCTTCAACGGACAAATGAAAATAAAAATGTGTACACATACACAATGGGTTACAAGTCAGTTACAAAAGTCATGAGGTTCGCAGGTAAATGAGTGGTGCTAGAAAATATATTGAGCAAGGTAGAACCAGAGAGGCAAACACTAAATGTCCTCTCTTATCTGTGGTTCCAAATCTTCAGATCAGGCAGAAACAATCAAAGAAAACCATGATTGGTCAAAAGACAAAGAACCTGGGGAGCTGAGTTCCAGTGAGTTCACCTACCTGCAACTCCTCTACCTAAGGCTTAGGAAACATCCCAGAAGAGCTGAGAACAGAAAAACTCTAAAAAACAGAGGACCAGGAAGTCTACAGTGAGGCTGTGTCTTCTTAAAATCCAAGGGAGGTACACCTATGACTTCACAATAATATGGCTTCCTACCAAGAACCTAACCTTGACAATAACAAGACATGCAAATGTGGAAGGAGGAAATATCAAGAATTGCCCCCCCCCAAAAAAACCTGACAGATAACTAATGAGTACTGAAAGAGGGAGAATTTCTATTTCCCAGAGATGAGCCCCCTAAATGATTAGACAATATCAAATGGTCAGTCCTGAAACCATACACATACAAGAACACTAACTCAGGAGGTTGTATTTGTATATAGAGATACCTTTATGCATGTGTATGTTGTGTGTATGTAACTAATAATCAAAGAAAACTGAACCTGAGAGATAATGGAGGGTCAGTAGAGGCTGAATGGGAAGAAAGAAAAGTAAAAATTATGTAATTACATTCTAATTAAAAATTATTAAGGAAAACAGAGAGTTACAGTGTTGTTGGCTTACAGATATGATGGCAGAGACACTGGCTGAGCCTAGGAGAGGGTCTATGACTGCGTTATATCCTGGTAGAAATGTGTGCATAAAGAGATCAAGGTAGGAAGCCAGAGAGGCAGAAGACTCATGATTTCTTCTAATAGAAGATCCCTACCATCCTCAGAATTCCCCTTTTAAAAGTTTAGCAACTCCCACTGTCATCCTGAAGACCAAGTGTCTGACTCAGGAGGAGAGCCAATAATATTTGAACGACCACAAAAGACTTACCCAGTATTGCACAGCTGGTAGCTGCCATAACAGAGTTACTCAGAACTGCTCAAAGCAAAGTCCACTGACATATCCCATGTCCTGTAGAAACATCAGAATATACTGATCTTTTAACTTTCACTTTCCCTGACTTGAGGGTACTTTATGTGATCGTAATTTAAATTAATGCTTGTCAAGTTTTAATGTGCCTAAAAATCATTTGGGAGGGGCCTTCACATCCTTCAGTGGGTGTGGGAGAGGTCCTGAAGTTCCCATATTTCTAGTAAGCACATGATTAGCCACTACTCAACCCCAATGAAGGTAGCCTTCTATCTTCTCACACTGGGTCTCATCCTCAGCTACATCCTCAAATGGCGTGGAGAGCTTTAAAATACTCCAGTGTGTACACTGTATCCTAGAGATTCTTATTTTATTATTTCTCTAGTACTGGGTTAGAAAGTCATCAGCATTTTTGTCATTTATTTCAAATGGGAATGCTGAATTTTAAAAGATGTCCTTGGTTACATTGCATGAAAATGAGACAACGGATGAAGATGTGTTTGTGTAGGGCCCTCCTGAATTCCAGTCAGTTCATTTTCTTGATGCTGATTATTTATAACAATGCTAGAGGCAGGTGATGGGGCCGGCTTGTTACTCACACTGTCATCTTTAACGGGGACAGCTGGGAGCGAGCACAGACTGAGTTCAGCAGCATTTTTACAATCTGGTAAGAACAGAATGTTGACAAAATGTATGTTGATGGAGGTGACAAAAAATTACGATCATCTTTTCTATAGCATTGGTTCCTTTTGATTATCTTTTGTTATTGTTGAAAGAATCTGAATAGGGAAACGTGGGACCATTCATTTCTCAACGATGTCAACCCTGTAATCAATTACACATCGCAAGCAATAGTATGGATCAGGTGTTCAATGACTACATTTATTAGAGAAGAGTAATTGATTCTACACTGGTGGATATGTGGCCATAGTTCTTATTAGGGTTTCCTACTAAGTGTGATCAAACCAAATGGACTACAGATTATTAAATCCAAATCAATATTTTTGCTGGCAAAAACAAAGCATTCAGCAAAGGGGGGAAAAGTGTCCATCTTCAGAAGATCTCAACCTCATGCATTATTGATGCCAAGATGATCAGATAAAAACCAGAACTTGGCAAGCTGTCAAATAAAAAATGCAGAGTGAATCAAAAATTTATAAAACAGTATTGAGTTATTACAATTCCATTATAGATACCAGTAATCACTTTTACTGAAACGAAGCCCTTCTACAAGTGTTCAGCTAGCATGTCAGGGGACAAGGGCTGAGGACGCAACCTCATTGTGAAAAGATAGCACAAAATTAAAAATTAAATGTAAAGAGGAAGTGATTTAGTCACGGTTTCGTGGCAGATTGAATAAAAACAATAGAGGGTTTAAAAAATAATGACGATATTTTTCCTGCCTACAACACATTTTGCTGACTGCCTTCCAAATTTACTGACATTAGATTCAGGGCAGAATGAATTGCCTTACAGGATCTGTAAACCTAATCTGTGCATGTGCCAAGCACAAGGGCTTTGTAAGACATGGGAAGAAAAATGACTTGGTGAGATATCTTGTCACTTACGGATTTCTCTTTCATAGAAGAGAAAGTCCTAACATAAACTTTTATTAGCTACCTCATCTTATGCTAGGATCTTCTGCCTCTCTTTCTGAGGCTGAAGTTCTGACCATGTCAAAAACATATTCAAGAGTAGAGAGGCAGATGTCACCATTCCTAAATATCCCCAGGACAGTTGCCAAATCCACAGCATCTTAGCATAGCTCTATGACTCCCCAGCAGATTTAACCATCTTGGGTCAAATCAGTAGCTCAGATTATAAAATCAGGCAGATGCTTAAGACATCATGTTCAGAGATTGGCACAAGTACCTGGATAGGAAGACCTGTTTCATATGTCCTTGGCATTTTTCCAATACCTACTTGAAGAACAGAGGATGTATGGAGGAAGATAAAAAGAACACCTGCTATGTAAGGTAAATGGACAGGGGTATGAAGACACAGGAGCTGTGGACACAGAAATGACACCACTTAAGTAGACGTCAGTCAACAGTAGAAAAGGAAAAACCATGCTTCATCAGACCCTGAGCCAAGCTACCTCCACCACAACCAATGCCAGTTCTACTGGGGATAAGGAGTGGCAAATTTTGATCAGACTCTGAGAGGCGAATGTTTCCGTGAATTTCAAGTCATCCAATTAGCCTGAGTACCACACACTGAACATATCACCTGAAGTGCCAGTGACTGGGGAACATGCAGGAATCATCGGTCTCTACACCTGAAATGGTGCAGATGCACACACACACACACACACACATACACACACACACAGACAGAGAGAGAGAGAGAGAGAGAGAGAGAGAGAGAGAGAGAGAGACAGAGAGAGAGCCCTCATATTCTCTGCTCTGACCTGGAAGATAGGTGAAATCATTAATTTTTACTTGAGGTTTCTTTCATGTCACTGTAGCTTGTTTTTTTAAGAATGTAAGGAAAATGGAAGCCTTAAATAAACCACAACCAATCAGAATACAGAGTTCTAGAGCCCAGTCCCAGTGGATACATCTACAAAAGAACTCCTGCACTAAGGGGAACATTGTAGAAGAGGGGACAGAAAGATCTTAAGAGCCAGAGAATCCAGATGTTGCTGTAAGATGCCAGAAACTGCACCCATAAAAATCTCACTGATGCAACTGCCTAATCATGAGGTGAACAAGGACAACAATGACGTCACGTGCACAGCCGAGAAACAAGAACCCTCAGAGCTACAGAGACACTATAGGAAACGCAGAAATTTTAAGAGTAGGAGAAATTGTCTTCCTCAGGGTAGAGCACACCAATTGGATATCTAATACCAGATGGTCGGCCTTGAAAACATGCATACAGATAACATTATACAGACATAGCAGGTTATATATAGAAATGTTTGTGTGTTTGTGGTGTGTGTGTGTGTGTGTGTCAGAGAGAGAGAGAGAGAGAGAGAGAGAGAGAGAGAGAGAGAGAGAGAGAACATTGCCTTCAACAACTACTCAACTGATCAACTGTAGAGAAGTTGAGTATGTGTGGACTTGGAACATTTATCCCTACTTTTCAGTCTCTTTGGCATGAGAAGGTACCCTGCAGGCTACAGAAAGAGAAACCTGAATGCCAACCAAGCTACAAAACCTTGACCTACAATCTGCCTACCTGCAATATGTGCTGAGGTAGTGGTGGCACAAAACATGAAGAAGTGCCCATCAATGTTTAACTTAAGGCCCATCCCATGAGGGAATCTCATGCTCTACACTTCCCGGATGGCCAGGAACCTGTGACTGGATAAACCAGAGACCTAAGATAGAAGCAAATAATAACAAACAAACAAATAAATAAATAAATAAAAACAATGAAATGATTCTTATTGATATTCTGCAATGCTCACAGACTGGTGCCTTGTCACCAGAGAGGGTTCCTCCTCTGGCAGCAGATGGAAATGGGTGTAGAGACCCACATTATGCATAGAGAATCCAAACTGGGGGTCTCCATCAGCTCCCTTCGCTCAGAGATCAGAGAACCCGGCAGAAGTCGGGAAGAAAAGATTGTAGGAGTTAGAGGGGATGGAAGACACCAAGAGACACTGCATCTTGAACCAACTAAATGGGGCTCATATGGGCTCACAGGAGCTTAAGCAGGAAGCATAGGGCCAGCACTAATATGCACCAGGTTCTCATTGATCTCAAAAGCATTATGTAGTATGCAATTGTGTAAGTAAAACTCTCCAGTAAAATGCTCTCCAGCTATTTCTAAGAGTTTGGGACACTCAGCCAAACATCCTGGCTCAAATTTCCCTTCTGATATTTGGATCTTCCCACTTACAGCAAGCCACAGTGTTAGAGAGTTATAAAAATCTCACCTCATTTCCGTTTCCTGCCATCAATTGCAGTGCGGGAGTGACTGAAGTTGTTCTAGCAATTACTCTGTTTCACCACCTGGGTGCCACTATCCATAGGGAGCCTTTCAGGTTTGCTGGGGCTCTTTTGTCATTCATTTCCTGTCTTTGGCTGTCCCTGGTAGAAACTGCTAATGGTTTACTGGGTATGGTTTCCTTTTGCTTACAAGAAGGAAGACTGGTGCTTGAGGGTGGGAGAGAGATGGGGGAACAGTTCCGTGGAATAAAGGGGTGGAGGTTGGAGGTTGCAGGGGAGGACAGGAGCAGAGGAGGACTAGGCCAGGAGAGGATGTGGGGGGAAGGACAAGAGCAGGGGTGATTGCTTATCCTAATGCTAATCAAACAGGACTGATGTGTCCCATGGATTCAGCTGCCTAATTATTTCTCTGATTCATCCCGTTCTCTACTCCCATGGCTACTGTGTTCCTCCAGGGCATCTTCTCTCTCAGTTTACACAACCAACAGCCTCCTAACAGGTTCCTTGGCTTTCTACCCAGCCCGTTTCCTACACCCTGGGGCACACAGACTTCCCTGTACACCTCTCTTTGCTCAGCAGCAGATGTGAGGAAGCCAGTGGTTGTTTTGAGCTTTCAGAGAAAGGAGAGGTTGGCATTCAATGGAAAGAAACAGATGCTGAAAATCTGGGTGTAGTCATTTTCTACAGATGTCCTAATCAAGTACCACAACGAATACAGGAGTTTCAAAGACATCCACATGCCATCTTAGTTCTGTCAGTCAGAGTCTGACAATGATCTAACTGTGCTAAAAACCAAAGCATCAGAGGTTATGCATTCCCTAACTGAAAGAGAAGTCCACCAAGAATGCCCTCTGAAGTCCATTCCAGGTGCTGGCAGGGCGCGCAGTCTACTGTGGCTGCAGAACTGACACTGGATGGCATCAGTGATCATCCTAGCTTCTAGGGACTTTCTCCATTCCCAACTCCTGGCTCCCCTCACCTTCAAAGGCAATGATGGGAGGTGAATTTTCACCTTTCTCATCTGCTTTAAAGGGACCAAGTGATTACATTAAATTCAAATTCACCAAATCTAGGCAGCTATTGTCCTATTCAAAGTCTCTCTTTACAAATTTTAACATATATATATATATATATATATATATATATAACATGATAGATCTCACATAAAAATATTCACTCAAATATATCATGCACTTGACCTCCTACTAATTTTTTTCCTTTTCACAAACTTACATTTCTATTTTCATGCCACATACATATATAAAGATAGTTAGATGTTCACATAATTGAGATTCTGCATACGAGAAAGACTGTATTTATCCTTCTGAGTTTGGTCTTATTTTGCTTAACATGATCTTTTCTAAATGACATAATTTGATTCTTTCTTACAGCTAAATAAAATTCCATTGAGTGTATATCAAACTTGTTTTATCTATTCATCTGATGATGTAGATGTATATACTCATTTCATATAAGAGCTATTTTTATTAGTGCAACTGTAAATATGAATGTCTGCATCTCTGGGTACACTGACTTATATGCCCTCAGGTATATACCCAGGAGTAGTATGGATAGATCTATTCTTTATTTATGTGTATATGTGTATATGCTAGATTTGTGCAGTGCCTGTGGAGACCAGAAGGGGAGCATCAAATCCCCTGGAGGTAGTATAGCAAGCCATCTGTGAGCAGCCTAACTTGGGAGCTGGAAATCAAATTCTGGTTCACTAGAATAACAGTGTGCTGGCTAATCTTAGGTCAGCCTTACACACAAACTAGAGTCTTCAGAAGAAAGAGAATTAACTGAGAAAATTCCTTCATGAGATCCATCTATAAGGCATTTTTTAATTAATGATTAATGTTGGAGGGCCCATCCCGTTGTGGGTGGTTCTATCCCTGGACTGTTCATCATGGGTTCTATAAGAAAGCAGGCTGAACAAGCCATGGGAATCAAGTCAGTAAGCAGCACTCTTCCATGACTGCTGCATGGTTCCTGCCTTGTTTGATTCCTGTCCTGACTTCCTTTGATGATGAACAGGATTATGAAAGTGTAAGCCAAACAATTCCTTTCCTCCCCAACTATTTTTTTTTTTTGGTCATGGAGTTCTGTTACAATAAACCCTAAGAAAATTACTTTTAACCATTGAATCATCTCTCCAAACCTCAGAAGTTTTATGTTTAACATTTTTAGTAACCTCCAGACCCATCCCCATGGTATCTGATCAGCCGTACTAGTAATTCATATGAATTCCTTTTCTCCCAGTCTCACAAGTATTTATTATTCTGTTTAGGAGCCATCTTGGCTGAGGTAGAGAGAATCTCAATGTAGTTGTTTTTTGATCGAGGTCTATAACTTTAATTCTGTCTATAAAATCCCTTTTGTCAAATAACACAGGTTGCTCACCAGTTCCAAGAACAAGAACATGGACATCCTGAGGGAGAGTATTAATCTGCCATCTCTAAGTAAGATGATCAATCTTCACAATGAAAAATCATCTCACCCAAAATGCCAACAATGGCCCTTTGAGAAATTCTGAGTGGGTAATGCTTCTAAAATGAAAATAAGACTACATCTTATTTTGCTATCCTCAGAAAATACTCATTGTCCTTAAGATATAACCTAGAGAGAAATCTTTCTCTTCATGCTTGCAAGAATGTTCCTATTAATTAAGCATCTCCTCTAGCTCATGTCTAACAACTGTGTCTCTATCCCTTGGCTCCTGGCACTATAGTCAAATGTTGCATGCATTCCAGTTCTTTACCAAAGTTCCTTCTCCCACCTAGAATACTCCTTTCCTAAGCTTTCTCCCAACACTCAGAGTCTAACTCTAATTCAATTTTCAAGTTCACTTCAAGATTTTGTTTCTTTGTGAAAATCTTCTATGACCCTAAGTTCTTATTTAGATACCACTTCTAGATGCTCCCAATGATACCTGCCTGATCCTCACATTATCACAATGTTTTGTAATTTTTCCTTACTATTTTTTGTACAATCATTGACATTCAGAAAGTATTATAAATAATCTTCATATTTACATGAAGTACAAACTGTTATTAATTCAGTGCTATAAAGGAAGGAACTGACACTCATAGGAAATAAACAGATGTTTGAGAAGGTGTGGTCCCAAAGGGGCCAATTCTGGGACTCTAGTTTCTGATTCTACTTCATGATGTCTTTCTGTATTAGCAAGTACTGCATTATGCAAACATTCCTCAATTTACAATCATGTTACATCTTGCTAAACATAGCCAATCCTATCTGCATACCCATGTTCATTGAAATATCAACACTGAAAATGGCATAAGTTAAAAGAGTATTTTAGTGTACTCCAAATACCATGCATTGTAGCTTAGCAGGATGGTGGATCAAGGACTGACTGAGCTATGGCTTACAATCCCTGCATTGCAAGAGAAAAAAGATCAAAATTTAAAAGTGAAGTACAGTTTCTACCGAAAGAGTATTACTTTCATGGCTTCATATTTTCTTACAAGTTAAATCAAACCATCATAGCTCAAGACCACCCATCATTTAAAAATAACTATACCTCAGAATTCTCTTGCTTCACTGCAACAGAAAAATATTTAGCACACTAAGAAAGACACACCTTAAAGCTAAATGACTTAGTTGAAATCATAGAGTTGGTACATGGCAATTTAGACCTAAAAGCCAGATGTTTTTACACGAATCTTCTTATTCTTGCTATATACTTAAGGATGGTAAAGAAGCCAGAACATGAAGAGCAGAGACAGCCATTGTGGCAATGTATGCCATTTCCTCACACCCTCTTTAGACACACACTCAGTGAAGAACTTTGACCAATGAAAGATTTATGTAGACAAAAAGGGAACTTCTCTATTCATGAATCACTCATATATTATGTAGGTGGCAAAAGGGAGAGGTGCGTCGCATGAATTTAAAATTCCAAAGGATAAGTGATGTTATTAATAATGGCAGTTAGCTTGTGAGCAAATGCTGGCTATCACAGTGATCAGAATTCTTATGTGCTGCAGGGAAATTTGTCTGTGCAGTGCATCACTCTGGGGCCACAACAGTCAGCCTCTGACATGGCCTCTACAGGGGGGTCTATAACATCTGGTAAGCACTCCCTTGTAAATGGAGATTTAATGGGTATGGTGGATGCAGGATGCTGAAGGTGTGAGGCTGTGTTCCCCTTTTAAGGCTAGACCATAAGTAGCATTTGCATCTTCCTCTTTTGTCTCCTGGATTCCTGAATGGATGGGAGAACACATGCCTTATCACCACACGGGCACAGGCAGCTCTACCAAGAAACTGAAACCCTTCACCAATAGCTGTCTCAATTCTGACATGACTAAGCCACCTTGGAATAAGATCTTCCAACTCCAGGCAAGCCCCCCAGCTAGTGTAGCACCAACTACCATCTACAAGGGTAATGGAAAATCACAAGTCAAGACCATTGCATTGAGTAGCTCCCGACAGATGTTGTAACTCACAGAAGCTAAGAAATAACAACTATGCATCATTGTCTCAAGCCTCTGAGCTTAGTGGTATTTTACTACACAGATCTAGATGATAGCACAGGCTTCAATATGAGTAATTGCAATTTAAGCTAGCTCTAAGCAGAGTAATACCTCTCTGAACCTGTTGGATTACAAGGAGCAGAAACATTAAGCTGTCCCAAAAATATCTACTTCTCTTGCCATGTGTTGAATTGTTGTGATCTTTCTCCACCTAGTAAGAAATAGGGTCGGCCACACCATAGGGTATTGTACTTTACTTGAGCCTATCCTGAGTTCCGAGAGTCTAGAAAGTATGCTAAGTAATGTTAATTGCCTATCCAAGCCCAAGCAGTGGAGGATCAGGTGATTGGGAATGATAAAACCATGTCTATTGCCATTCAAGCCTCATGATCAGACTGAGAAAGGGAATATTTCTTAGAAGCAGAGCAGAATGCAGTTTCCTGAGATGAAATCAAGGGGTTCACTACATTCCTGTGTGGTCATAGGAGCATGAGGATGCCATGAATGCATTCTTGTCCAAAGGGTTGTTCGGCACCAATCCTGTAACAAACTTGGCATGGTTGCTTTCATGAGTGACGTCATGATGTAGCCCTAATCAAGGTCATCTCCATCTAGGAGACCACACCAATTGTATTTGCAGTGAAGGAGCAATTTTATTTTTCAAAAAGGAAAAGAAAAAGGAACAACCACAAATTAGAAAATGCTTTCAAGATTGCTTTTCCAAAAACCCAGATGAAGAATAACTGACAGATACCTGTGGACCAAGCTCAAGTGCTAAGGTTTCGATATGAAGTGTCCTCAAAGAGACTCATGTCTTGAAGCTCTACTGATGGGTAGAGGTAGGCTTTGGGTAAGTGATTGGACCCTGAGACCTTGTCTTCATACATGGACTAGTCCACCAAGACACTCAAACTTTGAATAGATTATTTGGAAGTGGTGAACTTTCTGCAGGTAGGGCCCGAATAGGGGAAATGGGTTATGGGGACTGTGCTGTGCATATGTTCTGCCCTAGACTTCTCTCATCCTCTTCTTCCTCCTGCTTCCTGTGTTTCCATCTCTCCCTCCCTGTCTCCTACAAGGTCAGCTACCTTGATCCACCATGTGCTCCCTGACATGCTGTTCACATAACATGGTGGCCACAGGTCCCCAGAAATGGAACCAGGAAAATATAGTCCGAAACCTTTGAATTCATTAACCAAAATAAACCCTTCCTCCTTTAAGTTGGTATTATTGCTGTTGTTGTTGTTTCAGTAGTGGTAGTGGTAGTGGTGGTGGTGGTGGTGGTGGTGGTGGTGGTGACAACACCAACGATGATGATGACAACGACGACAACGACCACGACGACCAAGACGGCAACCACGACAATGACAACAATGATGATTGTTTTTAAGCTTATTTTGTTTTCGGATACCTGTCATAGACATATAAAACTAGTCTAGCACCATACTGCCCTCAATGCACTGGTCACTCTAATCTCAAAAGCTAAAGTTGGAGCCTGGTTTGTACTTGACTAGGAGAAAACAATATGACTAACACAAGTTAAGCATATGAGGCCTCTGGATACATGTTTTGTCTCATGTCATATAGGTTAAATATCTGTAAATGGAAGCAAGCCCCACAGCCTGATCAGGAGGCTCTGTGGATGAACACAGAATGAGAGGATGAGAGTCTAGTAAGTTCTAAGGAGAGTAATAGGAGTGGAATAGCATGGGCAGGAAGGAGTTAATTAGGACTGCGGACAAGTGGATCTGATACAGAGAACACACTATGGCTTTAAGCTCACCTGAATCCATGTTCTTTAATCTAAACCTCCTGCATGGTGGTTCCACTTGCCTGGTCTCGTAGATGGAGTATGTTAAGAACCTACATTCAGGCTGAGGAGGAATAAGAGCACTTGCTGCTGCTCCAGAGGGCCTGGATGTGATTCTCAGCACCCACATAGCAGCTCACAACCATGACAACTCCAGTTCCAGGAGATATGGTGCTCCCTTTTGGTCCCTGTGGAGACGAGGTATGCATGCGACACACAGCCACATATTCAAGTAAAATACCCACAGACGCAAAATCTCAATCTCTCTCTCCCTCTCCCTCTCCCTCCCCATCTCCCTCCCCCTTCCCCTCCCCATCCCCCTCCCCTTCCCCTATCCCTATTCCTATCCCTATCTCTATCTCTATCTCTATCTCTATACATATAATTTTTATATGGGGTTTTGCTTTGCTTCTAGGGAGTTCACAAACTCTTCATGGGGTTCATGATCCCAACTTTTTTTTATTTTAAAAAGAAAAATGTGACTAAACACTACACCAACATATGCCTTCCATCTCTTGCATTCCTGGTCAAATCTCCTGGTTGTTACTGAGTCTACTCCATCTAGCAAGACAGTAACCCTTATCAACCGAGCAGAGTCTGAAGCTAAGACTGTCTTGCAACCTTGATAAGCTCCAAGGCTCGGGGCCAGGGTAATGGACCATGGGAGACAGAGCGGGGGGCCTGCCAAGCTCAATAATATGCCGTTGTGACTGCATTGGAAAATGTTTTAATTTACATTTTCAAGCGCAAAATATTTTCCCCTCATGCTTTGGCTAAATTAGGTAGTTAAAGTCTGTGAAGTGGCAGTAATTGGAAACAATGGATTTTATATTTGACATGTATTATTTTAGTGGAATCTGTTTTACATTTACATTAAACATCCGAGGACCCCTGCAGAAGCCTCCTTTGCCATTGCATTACCATTTAGCTCTAATAATGCACTCTGAATCCCCTTCACAATTAAAATGATAGTATTTCAAATAGAAAAGGAAGCAGGCTAGAGGTAAACCCCCACTGAAAACTACCTAATATACTCCTTCTTTAGAAGTTCATATTTGCTCGATATAATTTTGTATGCATTCTTTGCCATTTCATATTGGTCTCTAATCAGGTTTCCATGTATTGCTTCTTATGTCCTACTTCATCAGAAATCTACTCAAGAGCAAAGGGCATGGTTTAACTCCCACGGTACTTCTTGAAACCACGGCATATCAAAACTAGCTAGTTGTGTCTTCTGAAAGACTGGATGCGAACCTCAGAGGAGTTAGCATGGAGGATAAAATCAGTATAAACTAAAGCTTTCTTAAGCATGTTGTGTTGCCCATGATGAATTGGACTCATAGCAAAAAAAAAAAAAAGTGTAATTCTTTCAGTCCCTACATGTCCAAAAAGCAACTCAAAGACATCTGTAATGAGAAGAAAAACCAGGAATTCGAAAGTTTAGAGTCTTAATTGGTTTCATCCTAAGCTCCACACCTTGAAACAGAATAATCACAGGTCCCGCATTTAATTTCTCAAAGTACATTTCCTTGTCTTGCAACAAAATAGACTAACATACCTGTCTGAATACTCAAAGAATGGATGCTTGCAAGGAGCCAACTACCCAGGGGAGCCACAGGATATAGACATTCTTATTGCATGGTCAAAGAAGACCATAGAACAACCTTCTTAACAATGGGATAAATATAGACTAAGCAAAAGTTTAAAATAATACTCCAAGACATACACTAAAATATAGAATTGCCTATCTTTCAGATCATAGAAGAAACTTAAGAGCCATGGAGAACATGGGGAGAAGAAAGAGGACCCTAGATCATCGGAACTCAGACAAAATCACACAGCAAAATTAGCCCATTTTTATTTATACAGATAAAAGCATTAGAACAGGAGCTAAGTAGTGGAGTTATAATTTTTTCTTTTAAACTTTTCATTTTTCAATTTTCTGCACTTAACACATGTTTTCTTTTTTTATACTCAGCAGAGAAGCAGTAAGATTTATACTAGCCAACCCCTCTGATATTATGAGGAAGCCCACAACTCCTTGAGATTTGCATGGAATTTATTCCTGCTGCTGAAAAGGATTTCCAGTTTTCCATGTTTCTTTCTAGTTGATTCTGAGTTCAAAGAAACCAGTAGTTGAAGGAGCTGGTTTTCTTATATCAAAAGCTTCCTGTAAAAGGGGAGGGGGGACAGAGTGTGTGTGTGTGTGAGAGAGAGAGGGGGGGGGAGAGAGAAGATTTAGTCAAAAGAAAACTTAAGTTGTCTTACATTCATGTATGATACATTCTGATTACTCTACCATCACCGTCACCCTTTCACACCTCCCTTCTATCCCACACATCAGCATCCCACACATACCAGTTCTTTTCCAGATCCATGACTTTGGGAGTCATCTTGTGACTCACATAGTTTAATCGGGACCATCTGTGTGACCACTGGGTTGAAACTCTCCATTAGAGCCTGGTGACATCATCAGAAGATACACGCCGGAAGGCAATGATCCTTCTTTCCCTGAACCTATCAGTAACATGTGGTTCTTCAGGGGCAGTGGGGTTCTCAGAGCTTCCCCTCCATCCTTGGCTAAGTGTTGGCAAGTCCACTCTGGGAAAAACATGGTTCAGACATCTTCAGCTGCTTTGAGATCGTGGGACTGTGATGCTGTGTCTTCTCCAGGAGGTGACGTTTCTGAGCCCTTCTTCCTATCGTACTTTCTAGAGTCTAGACTCAAAATAAAGACTGTAAGCAGCCGCTGTCAGAAGCTTCATAGATAAGTCTCAAGTGGTACTGGAAACATTCCATCTGAGGAATTCTGTGAGAAGCACAAACATACAGGAAAAGTCCCCCAGAAAGGCAGCAAGGAGAGTCCAGTCTGTGTCCCTTAGTTATGGGGACACACAGGAACCACCATCTCCCAAAGTGTTGTCACTCCACCAAACCACAGAAATTGCCAGAAATAACTCTAGTGCTTAGTTCAGCTTATTACTGTTCCTGTTCGGATCAGAAAATGGAGGACCTGGAAAGCTAAAGTGCTCCCTTTACATCCTCACCTGTCCAGAGCAGGCTGCAGCTGTCACTCACCAGGACTGCTGCTGTGTCCCCCCAGCTCACTCTCTTGTACCCTCAAGCCCGCTTCCCCACCCCCACCCTCCAACCACCAACTCCTAGGAAATCACTTTCCACCATGCAGATTCCCCTCCCTCCCCACTCAGGACTCCCTACTGTTCACAAAACAGAAAGCAAAGCTCTTTGCCTTGTTAAAAGAACTTCCCATAATCTGTCCCCTATCCCTCCCAGATTTCCCAGACCACTCTCTCCTTTCATTTCTAAGCTCCAGCTACACCGGGGTATTTTCTTTTCTTTTTTAATTGGTTATTTTATTTATTTACATTTCAAGTGTTGTCACCTTCCTGGTCAGTCTCCCCCTCCCCTCACAAAGCCCCTTTCCCCTTCCCCTTTCCCTCTATAAAGGTGCTCTTCCACCCACCTACCCACTCCCACCTCACCGTTCTAGCTTCCTCTTACACTGGGGCATCAAACCTCCACAGGACCAAGGGCTTCCCCTACCCTTGATGCCAGAAAAGGCAATCCTCTGCTCCATATATATGTGGAGCCATGGGTCCCTCCATTTACACACTGCTTGGTGGTTTAGTCTCTGGGAGCTCTGGGAGGTCCGGTTAGTTGATATTGTTGTTCTTCCTATGGGGTTGCAATCCCCTTCAGCTCCTTCAGTCCTTCCCCTAACTCTCCCATTGGAGTACCCAGGCTCAGTCTGATGGTTGACTGGGAGTGTCTGCGTCTGTATTAGTTAGATGTTGGTAGAGTCTCTCAGAGGACATCTATACCAGGCTCCTGTCAGCAAGCACTTCTTGACTAGGTGGGGCATCTCTGGATGACCTTTCCTTTAGTCTCTGCTCCATTTTTTTTTTTGTCCCTGTGTTCCTTTTAGACAGGAACAAATCTAGGTTAAAATTTTGGGATGGGTGGGTGGTCCTATCCATCCACTGGGGGCCATGCCTATCTGTAGAGATGATCTCTTCAGGTTCTATCTCCCATTCTCCTTCCCACCAAAGGATCATTTGAATATACACTCTTTTCCCTCAGCTTGCTGCTCTCTGGGATGATTTACCATTCAAAGCTTTCCCACACTTCACTCCAAGTTAAGTCTCTCTCATCCCACATGCCCTGACATGTTTATACCTTGCCCGGGGCTCATCACCAATATAGACTCATATCCTGTGCCTGTACCAGATTATAAATTCCAAAAGGAAGGAACATACCCATTTCATCCAGCAACCTGTAGCCAGTGCTAACCAGCGCCTACCATATAACATTTAACCAGCCTGTGCTGGGTGGATAAAGAACAGCCCAAAGGGGGTCAAAGGCAGGACATGGTCAGTGCTTCACACTTCGATGTACACTCTCGGGTGAGAAAATGAATAACTCAAATTCTACTTTCTGTCTCCAAATTTGTTTACCTCCTTTCCAACCTTAAAATACTATTGTATGTTCATATTCATTCATTCATTCGTTCACTCAGTGTTAGGGATTGAACCTGGTATTGTGTGTGTGCTATGCAACTGTTTTGTCATTGAACTATAATCCGGGCCCAGTTTTCACTTTATTCAAGACAGGCCCTCCTCACAAGGTGGCTTAGTCTGGTCTTGAACTCATTCTACAATCCTTCCGCCTCAGCTTCCTGAGTAGCTAGTATTAATAGGCCTGAATTAGCAAGTCTGGCAAGAAACAGGATTTAGAAGCAGCTTGGCTAAAGGCTCTCAACATGTAGGTTTCAACCCCTTCTGGAGATCGAATGGCTTTTTCACAGGAGTCACCTAAGATCACCAGAAAAGAAAGATACATTATGATTTATAACAGTATCAAAATTACAATTATGAAGTAGCAAGGAAAATAACATTGTGTGGGGGTAACTACAACATGAGGAACTATATTAAAGGGTTGCTGCATTAGGATGGTTGAGAACCACTGAGCTAGGGCCTTTGATGTTTCCCAAGGCAAGTGTTTTATTTTATAATCAAAGAGGCATAGGGCCAGAGGGGTTTTGTGGAGCACACAGCCCATGCCTGATGGAGCAGTGACACAGATGTAAGGCTACAGCTCTTTTATCTAGAGAGTCTCTGTCTCCTTCACATGGGGCAAAGTGTTGGTTCATCCATTAGAATTCTAGACCAACACTCACCATCCTCCCTGCACCACACCAGGCAAACTTGGCGCCTCTGATTTTCTGTCTTCCTTCTCCACCTTCGACCCTGAGTCCCCACTGAATTTCTTCCTCTTACTTATTTTCAAAATTACTTGCTGATGTTTGTCTCGACACACTCCTCTGACATTCTGAACTCTCCATAAACAAGCTAGTGACAAAAATAAATGTATTCTATCCTTCCTGCATTCTCAGAACTCAGCTGGTGCCACAGAGAATAAAGGGAACACAGAGTATCTTCCTGACCCTTAAGAAACAAAAATCTATGTACAGAAATAAAGGCTTGCTTACATGCCAAATGCTACTAGGGGAAGAGGGGTAAAAAAAACAATAATAATAATTTAGTTTGTAAAACACAGTCTGAACACTTCAGAAACGCTGACAAAGAAAGACACCAAACCACCCAGGCTAAGCAGGCATGGTAGACATTGATCTGAAGTTTGAAGAAAGTAAAGAATTTGGACCTGCTGAAAGGGGAGAGAAATGATTTAAAATACCCTCTCTTAACATCAGGGAGGATCTCAAGAAGTACATCAATATAGGTTGTGAAATCCTGACTCAGTTGGAGAACAGGCCAGGCAAGAGGATGTCAAGACAAACAGGGACATAGGCCTGGTCTCAAGTACCAAAGGGACTGTGACACAAGTCATAGAAGCTCTAAGGAAAGTGCGACCCTGCAGGCTTCTTTGGCTTCTCCATTGTCAAAATGTCTGTATGCACAGTCAGTTGTGAACTTAACCCTTATTACTTAGAGTTGGACCTACAGCCTACAGTTGGATGTAGGTGGCACATTCAGTTGACCAGTGTGCATGTTGCTTAGGAAGAAGCACTGTGCTAGGGGCTTTTCCTGTATGATCTCACTCAGTCTTCTCAGTGTGCTGGGAAGAGTAGGTGGCTCCGTCGTCTTCACCTTAAACATGCAAACTGAGGCTTGGTTAGAATAAATCATTTAACAGATAGGACGACTCAGCTGGATTTCAGAGATCCATTCTTTCTCTACCCATACCTTTCGACTTTGGACCCTGAATGAAAGCAAAGAATGTCTCTGATGTGCCCAATGTTGACCTTAAAAACTAAACAGCACAGAGCATAGACTCAGAGGTCCTTCTTCCTCGCCTATGGTGAGCAGTCTTAGGGATTTTAGTGAATTTTGAGGAATAGAGATGTTCAGTTCTCACAACATTGAAATGTCATTTGTCTAGGACCGCTGAGTCATAAAAAGGAAGGAAAGGTGTTTTTTAACAGTGCATGTGAGCTGGTAATGCATAACTACATGTATTATGCTCCATTCACCCCACCACTGGTGTCAGTTCTAATATACCTATTCTATATGATAGAAATAAGTACCATAAATTGCAAGTTGCAATGAAAAAGGAGGAAGGACTCAAGGGACCAGGAGAGCATAACTTGTTCCTTGTTATCCTGGAGTGGTCCTAGGTACCATACCTCCATCTTCTCTCCATCTTCAACAATGTGTGTTCACAATGACTACAGCAAAACTTGACTTGCTTAATGTTTTCTTCTCAGTGGTTCACTCCATTATCATCAAGGAGCTGAGAGTTCTACATCTTCATCTGAAGGCTGCTAGCAGAATACTGACTTCCAGGCAGCTAGGATGAATTTTTATTGATTTGAAAATTTCACATGATGTACTCTATCACATTCACTTTCCAGCTCTCCAAGATCCTCCCACCCCAACCCTTGTGAATTCCTTACCCTACCCCACCCCACCCCCCAAAAAGAAGTAAAAGAAAAAATATACCAAGTCCAATTTGAACTGTCCATATCCTCACTGGAGCATGGTTAAACTCCCAGGGACCAGTCTCTTAAAGAAAACAGATTCCTTCCCCAACCCCAACCCTGCCCAGAAGCCATCTCTGTGAATAGCTGCACTCCAGTATCCTTATCATAATTGTAAAAGAGTTCTCTTCAATGGCTTCCTGTCTAGACTATGTCATTTGAGGGATAAGAGGTTGTCACAGGAGCCTTCTATGTCTCTCATTCTCAACTGTGAGTCTGCAGTCATTGATACCATTGTCAGTGGCAGTGTCTTAGTTAGGGTTTTCTACTTCTATGAACAGACACCATGACCAGGGCAACTCATATAAGGACATTTAATTGGGGCTGGCTTACAGGTTCAGTGGTTCACTCCATTATCATCAAGGAGCTGAGAGTTCTACATCTTCATCTGAAGGCTGCTAGCAGAATACTGACTTCCAGGCAGCTAGGATGAAGGTATTAAAGCCCACTCCCATGGTGATACACCTACTCCTACAAGGCCACACCTACTCCAACAAGGCCACATCTCCTGACAGTGCCACTCTCTGGGCCAAACATGTACAGAGGATCACAAGTAGCATGGACTGTGGGCGTCCATGTGGTTTCTGGAGAGAGCATGGTCATGGACGTCATTTTCCTCACTCCCTGCACATCACTCTTGGCTCTTGCTGCCTCTAGGTGTGATTCTCTTAGCTGGAAGAGCATAAGGAACCATAGGGACATCCTCAACCTTAGAAATGCAATAACACCACACCGGCCCAAGCACAGTATACTGCTACTCAAAGCCCTAGAGTGTTATCTTAAACACGTCAGCATGATTAGCCCAGAGACCCAATCCACAACATCCCTACTTACAGCTACATTAAATATAAATAACATAGACTAGATACCAGCTACTGAGAAATAGTTCAATTAAATCCTGCAAGGAGAGCGCATTTTGATTTTAATGTGTTTAGATCCCCTGGGGAGCAGAGTTGTGCATGTTCTTCTTTGCCTGTAGAATTTCCTCTGTTTCAGACTTGTATATGTTACACACGGCCACTCAAAAGAGGTAAAGCTGTTGCTATTACTGTTAACCCCAAAGTAAGTGTTAAAAAGTAGAAGCAGGTGGAAGGTTTTGCTTCATTTCAGGCAACAGTCAAAGTCTTAATACAGCGGGTCACCTGCCTTGGGAACACTATACCAAATAAACAAACAAACAAATAAACAAAACACAGTATGGTGTTTTGTCCCAAGTCTGCAAGCAGCACAGCACCTTGTTTGTTAAACTACATCACTGAGCAGAGCACAATTACAGGAGAAAGTCTTCAAATGAGAACACAGGTGGCGTGGCATTTTCCTTTTCTCAGATTTTACAAAAGGACTTGAGAGCTTTTGCTTTTATTTCTAGAGGGAAAGCATTAGGTGGTTCTGACTATTAGGCATATACGCCTTGAAACTTGTTTACTTCTGTTCTATTCAGTCCACACAAAGAAAGCCCTTCCGCTGGCCACCTGAACCCGGCGTGTTCTCTGAAAGGAGACCGTCTGTGAACTATATCTTACTTTTGCTTTTGTTTCGGAAAGTTTCCTGGAAAACAACATCACCCTATCAATTCTCAAGTGAACTTGCATGCCAAAATTAATAAAAAAAGACAAGCCCTTGTTCTTTTCCACATTTAATGAGTCTCTTCAAAGCCTTGGAGATTAGGTGATGTCTGTCTCAGGTGAAAGCAGAAAACACTTACACTGGACAAAACAAAAGTCCTTTTGTTGATCTAAATGGTAGCTAAAGTGGGTAAAGCTTCCATTTTTGCATCTGCTGGGGTTGAGGGCCATGCTGTCCTCTGACACAGTGGAGATTCTGAAGATGGACTTTACAAAAGAGTTATTAAAAAGTGAGCAGTGATGGAAGCTGTCACTTCTGGTTGCTTTAAAACACAAACACACGTGAGGGGTATGTAATGAAATTGAACATGTTTTATAATCGGAAGAATCCAACAGGACAGTACATGCCAACACACAGTATACAACACAAATGCACATGTGGTGCTGGAAACCAGTACTCATCATTGCCCCAAGGAAGAATGGTCTATGGAGATAAGATCCCATGCCTTATATTCATACTGAATATATCATAGTTTATCAGAAATGTCAGTTTGACTGGCTGTGGTATTTACTGCCTTATTGTATTCATTAGTTTTCTGTCACTATGGAAGAATACCCTGACAAGAGACAGCTTAGAGGAGAAGAGGGTTATTTTGGTTTGCAGCTCCGGAGACAGTATGGTCCATGAAGATGGGGAATGTGTGGCTGAAGGAGCTGAGGCTGACCTGGCAGTTGGGAAGAAAAGGGATCACATTTTGTCTGTACACAGGAAGCAATAAGAAGACAGGAAGTAGGGCCAGGCTATAAAAATCTCAAAGCCCACCCTCAATGATAAGTCCTTCATCCAGCAAGGCTCCCTACTTTTTAGAGGCTCGTAGCATTGCCAAACATGGCCACAGACTGGGACTGATTGTTTAAATGCACGTCTGAGCCTATGTGGAACACGTCTCATTCAAACCACCAGACTTACTGACCCTACAAGAAGGTAAGTAGGCAGCCTCCAGACCATTGGCTGTTAGTGCATACCTGGATGCTAAGCATTGCATTGGAACATCTCTTGAGGAAAGCAATTCCAGTCCCTTTGAGTTGATACTCAGAAGGAGGGTTTGCTCAGTCACACTGTAGTTTGATTTTCAATTTAATGGCTGTACATTCAATTTAATGGCAAGAGGGTTTTTTACTTGCAGGTGTGTGTTGACATTCTATTATGCTTTTGATTTGTTCCTCCCTGATGATTCAAGACGATGAAGCCTTTTGCATATCTGCTTTGACAAAATGTCCATTCTGGTCATTCATGCATATTTTTCAAGTCAGACGATTTGTCCCTTAGCATTGTTTTATTTGTATACCTTATAGATGGAGATAGTGTTTTGAATCTGTAGGTTGCCTTTTCATTTTGTTGATTGTTTCCTTGCTATGCAGAAGCTTTTAGTTTGATACAGACTGTCTTGTTTATCTGTGTAGTTGTTGCCTGTGATTTTCATGCCAGTTCCAAAAAAAGATTATTTTGCTTATGCCTATGGCAGTAATATAATATGGAGATATTATATTATAAATGTAAATCAACACATGAATTGAAAAAATGTGAATGAAAATAAACCTCTTTTCTTTATAAATTACCCAGTCTCAAATGTTCTGTTATTGCAACTCCAAATGGACAAGACCTGGGACAAATGTTCAGATACAGGCAATTGAGCACCATTCAGTCATAAAAAAGAAGATAATTATGCCATTATCTTACAATATGGATGAATCTAGAGGACATTATACTCAATTTCAAAAGCCAAACATAGGAGACAGATACTCTATGACATTGCTTATGTGTGTAATTTCAATCACTCAAATTTATAAGAGCAGAAAATAGAACTGTAACAGTCAGAGGTCAGGAGATGAAAGGAATGGGAAGATGGTGACCAAACAGTACACTATGACTGGAATATGGTTTGCTCCCATGGAAACTCAAGTTGAATCTAAATTCTTCATGTTGAAGGTTAGGGGGTCTTCTGGGAAATGCTAGGGTCATGGGATCTTCAGCCATCAAAAATGCCCTTCTTCTACATTTTTGAGCTCTCCTTTCCTTAGGATTGGACTAATTAGCTGAAGATTCAGATTTTCCAATACAAGATCAGCAGCCTTGGGTGATTTCCCTCATGAATCTGTTTTCCCTCTGCCCTCTTCCATTTGTCAAAGCAGCAAGTGGTACTTCCCAGATGGGGCACCCTTCCCCCAATTTATCACCTTAAATGGGAAATAAAGCTACTGTGTAACTGAGCAAACCCTATTTTGCAATATCAACCCAAAGTAAATGAAACTGTTATCTTCAAGAATTATTTCATGTACTTCTTAAGCCTCTTCAACTCTAAAAAGAATAAGTCCCTTTACTTATGAATTATCCAGTTTTAAGTGTCTTTTTGCTGCAACTCAAAATGCATAAAATCAGCCTACAAACTTTGAGATGTAAGATGGGTAACCTCTGAGAATCCAATGTCTGGCTTGGGGACTGCCGCCTATAAGGCCATATTGTTCCACTTGCTGAAAGCAGGCTTTCACTGGCCTTACCACATTCACATGCATCTGCCCAGACAGCCAAAAGGATAGCCATGTATGATAATGTGGTAACCATTGCACTATGGAAATCAAACACCAATTTGCATAACTTGACTATATACTCTTTTTATTTGTCAAGTAAAACTCAAAACATGGGAAAGCAAAGGGCATAAGGTAAAAAGAGTTAAAAACTTATCATTGGTTCATAATCTGAAAGATGAGTCAGAGTTAACTTAGAGAAAACAGGGAAGTAAATTATTTCATGGGGGATCAAGCACAAAGCATGTGAGGAAAGAGATTGGCACATGGCTGTCGTTGCTATTCAAGTGTGAATGGACTAGAAGTGATCTAGGAATGATGAGCTGACACCAGAAATAGCAACCCTGTGAAAGCATTAAATGCTATAGTAAGACAAAGAAATGTTGTGAAGGACCAGGGAAAAGGATTATATAATCGGATGTATTATTTGGGGAGATGATTCTGGGTAAGTGGTAGTAAATGACTGGCATGGAAAGGGTAGAAGTTAAAAAAAAAAGTCAGTTGAAATAATTTGCTAAGGGGGACACTAAAAGAACTAAAATTTGAAAAGTGGGTAAATTGGAAATGCATTTGTAGCAGACATAGGCAATGAGACAGACAAAGGAAGACTTGGTGATTGAAAGGGACTGGGTAGGAGAGGGGTAGATGGGGTGAGGGAGGGGAGAGCGGGAGAATTTCTTATCTTTTAACCATCTGAGAACCAATTGAAAAGCCACCATCTATGAGAAAGTGAGCTCTTATCAAACACTGAATTTGCTGTTCTCTTGATCTTGGACTTAAACTCTCAAGAACTATGAGAAATATATTTCTGGGATGTGGTTTATAGCTCAGTGGTAGAACAATTGCCTCAGATATAGAAGGCTCATATGCAACTCCAACTCCAAGAGATCCAACAGCTCTCCTGGCTTCTGCAGGCATACACACATACAAGTGTTCCCATACTTGCACATGTACACATATAAGTAATATATATTTTTACATGAAGCAGAAGTTAAAATTTCTCAGCTCAACCATATCATAAGAAATGTTCTTGAAAAAGAAACCCAAAGAGTGGTTAACAGAAAAATAAATTCACTGATTATTTTAATAGAAAAATTTATATGAATAGGTAAGACAAATACTATTACCAAGACAATGAAAATATATCCCCCACAGAGAATGTTGGTAACCCCAAAGTCTTCTGACATAATAAGCTCAGAGTGTGAGCATCGTAAAAATAACATGCCTGCAAGGCTCCTGTCCCTGCATCCTGGCATGGTAAACCCTGGAAGATCTAACAACAATATGAACCAAATTAGCTGCTCATCTGGAAGGAACAACTGATAGACCTTGATGGCTACTAGGCAGTACCTATCTTTTACCCTGCAAAGTAGACAAATCCTGAAACATGGTTCACCACTCCTGTATTGTGAAAGACCGATCTGTTAAAAACCTTTGGAAGATGACCCAGGAAGTAAAGCTACCCCAATGGTGGTGCACCAGAGTTGTTAATGGGACAATACCTAATGGAGCCACAGAGTTGGGGCTAGGGCTGAGACCTCAGACCAATAAATACATCTGCCTCCCATTCCAACATAAGAATCTTCAGACATGAAACTCTATAATCTGTGAGATACAGCAGAGGCTTCACTCAGCAAAACCATGGGAGTGGCATCACCTGAAGCACTGGAGACTGAAACAGTAAAGTATTTTCTGCAAATAGGATGTCAAGTCAAATGTATTCATCTGGAGTCTTATGGTGTGAATTTGCACTATTGGATTTTGGACTTGCTTATACTGTGCCTGCCCCACTGCTGTAGTTTGGATGAACATATTTGATTTCATTGTTTGAGATCTTGAGAACAATTTGCCTAACAGCAAATCACACCTAGAAGCGTTGTTCAAACCCAATTTAGATGATACTTAGGTGAGAATGAATTTTAGACCTTTGATTTAATGCTAGGACAATTGGACCACTTTGGGGCTATTGAAAGGATATGGACACATTTTTGATATACAAAGGAAATGAATTTGGGTAAGGCATAGTCAGAATGCTGTAATGAGAGAGCTAGCATGCATTAAAATTCACACCTTGAAATCTTAGGCTCCAAGGTGATGGATAGTAGTATTAAGAGATAAGCCAAGGTGATGATATGAAGATGTAGGTGTTAAAGTCATAAACATGAGGACCATATATGAAGTATATGCCCTGCAAAACCCAAGATGGCTACCCTGCCCCATTTAGCCTGTGAAAAGACATTAAGATGTCTCTAAGTGGAAGTACAGGAAGATATCTTGTTTCATCCCCAGTAATTACAAGGAATTCAGAGACCTGTGGTTTATAAGCTCCCTAGCATGATACTTTGCCATAGCAGCCTGTGTACAAAGGCAAACAAAGAGGTGTAGGATGTGTCGGGATTGTGATGTGAGGTTTATGTGATGGGCTAGGGAATGGGGACACTCAGAGCCAATCTGCTGAGCACAGCAGAAGAGTTCAAAGTTAATTAGTTAAGAGAAGTTAAATTGATAAAGTTTAGGATGACGTATAATGTTCACAGGAGATACAGGAAACCAGAAGAAGAGAATGGCAGCTCTGGGCGTGGCTGTGTGTCCGCGACAGCCCATCGACAAGGGGAGCCAAGAACACAGTGTGAGCAGAGAAAGTGAAGGATGACTGCAGCCAAATCTAAACCACGTACTTCAATACATTTTATTATAGGTGCCTTAGTTAGGGTTTTATTGTTATGAATAGAATCCATGACCATAGCAACTCTTATAAAGGAAATTAACTGGGGATGGCTTACAGTCCAGAGGTTTAGTCCGGCATCAGCATGGCAGCTGATGACATGGTGATAGAGAAGGAACTGAAAGTTCTACATCTGGATTCTTAAGATTTATTTTTTCTTTTGTCCACTTTTCTTTATTTTTGAGATTATAATTCAATTACAACGCTTCTCCCTTCTAATTTCACCCTCCAAATGCTCCCATATACCCCTCCCAACTCTTTCAACTCATGGCCTTTTTTTTCTAATTGTTATTATATGCATATATGTATAAATCCATATATTTATATATTCATAAATATAATCTATTTAGTCTGTGTAATGTTACATGTATGTCTGTTTGCAGGGCTGACGATTTGGCGCTAGAAATCAAATTGGTGTGCTGCCCCCTGGGAAATGCCACCCCTCTGGTTCCTGAGTGTAATGTGAGCTGAACACAGATGATACCAATGAACACACAAAACTGAATGAAGAAAAGCCTGTTGCCTCAGCCTAACTCAAAGAGCTCTAGGCAGTGCAGTCTTCTCTTTTTCCTTGGGTCCCATAGCTCAGAAGGCTATAGTATGCATCTTACTAGGCTCACATGATATTCCCTCTCTTACATTGACCATTTACAATTTCCTCTGTAGGAACATGGCAAACAACTAAAAGAGGAAACCCAGCAATTGCCAAATCCTTGTTTTAGGGCAGTCATGTGTATTTCACCCCCAATGCCTGCTTCCTTCCTGGGCATCCAGGTCAGTTCTAAAAAGCAGGGATAAATTAATAAGTTGCATGTCCATTAAATTAGTAGATTCCCCTTTTCTTTTGCTAAAATTTCACTTATCAAGGTTGCTTTAGAGAAAACAGCTGGGTGATGCATCAATTTTAGAAATATTCACTTGCAGAAATAGAATTTTTAAATATATTATAGGATCATTTGCCTTGCAGGTAAGCCTCAATGTTTGAAGTACTCTGTGCTATTCATTTCTAATTGCTTAATAACAAATAACCACACTCATGATGGCTTACCACAGTAATTTGCTTTTCTGGAAGTCATGTATCCAAAAATCAATATTATGGCTCAAATCAAGGTACTCTCGGTCCACATTGCCTCCTCCAGAGGCAATGGAGGAGAATTCACCCTTTTCCTTGCCCAGCCAATGGCAGCTGCCTGCATCCTTGGTCTGTCCCTTTATTGATCCTTGTCATATCTCTATAACACCTCTGTTGAGTGTAGAGAGACTTTCTTGTATATAGTATGGATGAACCACCTGTCAATTAAAAAGCTTGTGACCTATGGCCTAGAGAGGAAATAGAAGGTGGGACATCGGGGAGGAGAAAGAATTCTGGGATAGAACCAAATATGGGAAGATATCTCCAAGAATATGTGAGAAGACAGATGTACAGGTAACCACCTGGACACTTGGCAAAAATGTAGATTAAGATAAATGGGTTGTCTTAAACTATGATTCTACTGAGAGAAGAACCTAGCTAGCTATATGGCCAAAGTATTTGTAAATATATTTTGTGTCTGAATCTTATTTCTGGGAGCGTGTGTCTGGGAGGAAGAACCAGAATCTAACTTCAACAGTTGGATATCAAGTCTCCAGCTGCCTATCCAGTGCAAAAAAAACCCCACATCTGATCAAATGAAATATAGAAGAGTCTTTATCCCAGCAAGATAATTTCCCAATGAGCTTTTGCCAGATAAGGTAACACTCACAGTAAAGGACCTATGGCTCAGATATTTAGAGAGCACATATTTCAACCCTCTCTGCTTCCTGTCTACCTATCAGCCAACAGGACCAATTTCACATAAGGATGATAGATAGATAGATAGATAGATAGATAGATAGATAGATAGATTAGATTGATAGACAGACAGACAGACAGACAGACAGATAGATATCAAATCAAAGCTCTGATGAAGCATTATAAGACAAAGAACATCCAAACTGCTATTGAGATAATTTTGTGTTGGCCATTTACTGCTGGACATGGGGACCTGCCCTTAAGAGTGGTTTGTATCCCTAATAAGACTTTGTTAGAGAAAATTAATTTCTCCTTTGCAAGTGGTTGTCAGTTGGAGATGGCTTCTAGGTCAAGGATGGGGTCTTCGGGGCTTCCGTCCACCACACCTGAGTATAATACATTTAAGATGAGCTATTCTCATACAGGGGCAGTGGGTAGGATTTTTGAAAATTAACGAAATAACTTCAGTCATTGTTTAAATAGCTCTTTGCTTAGGAAGAATTTAACATGAAACGAGAGAATGGGATTCTCTCTATCTGCCCCTACTTTCTGTAAATATAGGCAGTGTGTGAAAGGAAGGAAAACAAAGGACAACAGGGACATCATCAGATTCCCCCTAGGAAGCATGTGACAGAGTGGCTATCATCTGCTTCAGCTTAGAGAATGACAGGAGTCTCTGGGGCAATAAAACTTGACACAAAACACAACCCAGGAAGGGACAGAGCATGGGATGCAGAGTTGGGCCACTCAAAATCTAAATGTATTAAAATACACCTTAAAGTGTATCATGGTGAATCATCCTTCGAAGACCTTGTGCTCAACAGGATTAAGGGGTGGAGATAGATCAGGAATCGACCTTGGAATCCACATTAAGGCCCTGACTGTGGAGTCCGCAACTCCAGATAAACCGACAACATCCTTTCTCAAGGACAGAAAGGAGGGGGGATGCTGCTTTCTCTCTGTGCCTTTTGTTTCTGCCCTTTTCTTTTTCCCATTCAATATTTTCTGTAATAAATGTGTTGCCTGACGTGGGTGTAGGTAAGAGGATTTCTGGAATTTAGACCAAACAAAACAAAACAAAACCCTAGCAGGGTATATGTGCATGTGGGTACACACACACATACATACACACACACACACAGTGCTGGGGTGGGGAGCTGCTGTGTGGAGACATGCATGCAGGGCACTAAGGATAGACTGACTCATACAGCTGCTTGGTGCCAACAGTTTCTAATCCTAGCTCACCAGGGATTTAAATTATACAATGAAGAAATGACTCGTTGGATAACATCCAAAGATTTTCTTAAAGTTTAATTGCAGTATACCTAACACTTCCCTAACGTGTATACATTGTACTTACAACTCTTAGTCAAAATATCCCTCTAACCTCCTTTTTTCCCTGCATTTTTCTTTAGTAAGTGACAAAAGTGGTCTTGTTGTAATTAATGAAGTACAAAAATATTGGGAAAACATGCCTACAGGCCGAAACGATAATTTTATTACTAATATATTCCCTTGGCTTGCCTTTTGAACTCTTCTGCCTCTTGCCTTGCAGCTGTGTTTAATGAGTGGGGAGATTATTCAAATGAGCCCAGAGCACAGCATTATTCCCCAGGCCCAGGCCATCCTGAGCAGGCTGCTTCCACCAGGCAATGGGAGCAGGATAAGCGTCTTGCTCACCCAGCCACAGAAGTACAAAATAATTCTTTAGACACAGATCACATTCTACATTGAGAGGGAAGCACCCAGTGACCATGTGACCAAACAAAGGCTGCCAGAAGCAGCCTTCTGGAAAACCAGCTCTGCTGATAGTCAGCTGTGCTCTCAGTTTGTCACTACCTGTCAGAGATGGAGTCTCCTCGGTCAATACTGAAACCCACACAGCCTTGATGAAAATACTCTTCAGAAAGCATTGTTTGGGGGCCTGAGGACCTCACTTCACCCCTGTGAACACGAAAATGGAACAGGCTGCAAGCAGGCAAGCCGTTCTTAATGACTCTTAGGCTACTACCATGAGTTTCTTCTCTTTTTCAGAGCTAAAAGTAAAGACCTGTTGTCTAGGAAAGGAAACCCTGGCAACAGTTACAAAGTTGCCAAGAAAATTTAATAAGAACTAATTTCCAATTGATAAGTATTCAACCCAATATGCTGGGATTAAGCCATATGAATTCTTCCCGGGAATTTACAGAGATAAACATCTCATGAATAAGTAAATTCTGAGACAGAAGGCTATGGGGTGTTTATTGATTTTGAAATCATGAGTTTAAGAAATTGCCGAGGAAGAGAAAACTATTGTGGCTGATAATATAACAGTTACATTCAGAGATAGCCCGCCACTCTGCCTCATGCCAGGGTAGAAAGATTACTCACCCAACACAAAAGCTAAAAAGCCAAAGTTTGATCTGCAAAAGGCAGGAGTTGTTCTCCAGGTGTAGAGAAAGTCCTGATTAAACAAGAGCTTCTTGGTTTCCTCTACTCTCTGAGCACTGCTGCTAAAAGGCCTGATCTGAGGAGTGATTTTAAAACAACAACAACAATAACAACAACAAATCGCTGTTTGCTGTAACATATAATAATGATTACTATTAGAAAGCATTCTGAGTCATTTCAGTAACTGCAAAACAAACCTTTCTAGTTTGTCAATCTCATTAAAATAAAAAAGTGGGGAAGGTGTGGCTTCATTTATCAGTGGTGGGAGTGTTTTGGTAAATTCTGAATTTCCTAGGAAATCCCATTATTGGATCCAGCATTTCCTAATTTGATGGAGTTCTTTTTTTTCCTTTAATGACCCCTGAACAGGTTTTATTTGTTATCTTTCTTAACTGTTGTCCAAGAAAAAAATAAATAAATAAAATGTTCATTATGTTTCTAGTAAGTCTGTTTCCGTGACAATGTTGTCTTTTATAGTGATCTGTGTGTGTGTATGTGTGTGTGTGCAAGTGTGAGTGTGCAAATGCATATGGGGGTATGGGACTTGTGGGTGTGCATATGTGCACATGGGTGCTCACATCTTAAGTGTGTGTGTGTGTGTGTGTGTATGTGTGTGTGTGGTATATGGTACACGCAAGTAAATATTCTGGTGCACATGCCCAAGTGTGTGCATGCAGAGTCCAGAGCAAGACATCAGATGTCTCCTCTATCCCTCACTGTCCCACTACCTAAAAAGAATCTCTCATTCACAAACTAAAAGCTAGTCTTTTCTGCTAAGCTGGCTGGCCAGCAAGCTCTCAGGGCCCAACTGTCCAGGCCACCAATACTGGAGTTACAGGACCATGCAGCAAGATCAGGCTTTCTATGAGAGTTCTAAAGAGTCAAGCTCAGGTCATCTTGCTTGGTCGTCATGCTCGGAGAGCAAGTGTTCTTCCCCACTGAGCCATCTCCCCAGTCCCTGTGATGGTGTATGCTGGATGAAGCAGTATTAGGATCCACATGTGTGTCACACTGCCCAGCCCCTTCTAGTCTTTAAAGAAGACTCCTTGGGGGAAATTATCCCTCCCATTGCTTTTTAAATTCTACACCCTGTTTACCTATCCCAGGACCATGTTAAGACCACTGTGGCCTCTTCCACCCTTATTCTTGCCTTGTCTGTCGGCTCTTTCTCCTCAGCCCACTAATGTGCTCAAGTGACTGACTTCTCTAAAAATCCTCTTAGGTCGAAAGTTCATTTGCATCAATCAGCCCATCGCAAGCCAGATTCTATAGTAACCTCACCTGGCTCTCTACACTGTCCTATTATTTGACTCATTCCACCAACACAGTCACTCAGAAATGTTTCTTAAGGCTCACTTATGCTCCACTGCCTCAAGTCCTGCTCAGTGGCTCTACTCACTGCCTCCCTGACATACATTCTCCTCTAGTCAAGTGACTTTGTAACAGTAACATTTATTCCCCTGTGTAATTGTCATCTAGGAGGCTTACTGCCTCATTCTGCTAAACTAGGCCTAGTCCTGGACGCTTCTAGTCTCCAGAGAATCTTATCTAGGCCTAGAACTTTTTCAGCCTCTGAGACACGCATTGCTGAATAAACTCACCCTTCCTAGTTCTTTCGCATCTCTGGCTGGCTGATTCAACTCAGTTGGTCTGGCTCAAACTCTTCTCCAAGCTGATTGACTCAATCTGGTTTCTTTGGGCTTTTCCTGAATTGCTCTGCTTGGCCTTATACTAACTTGGACAATATATTCTAATCTTCTGGATCCTTCTCATTCTCTAGCTTGTTCTGTATCCACCTGTGTCTAGCTTGTTCTCTTTTCAACCTGTCTCCTTTAAAACTCTCCTGGTAAAACTGCCTCTTCTCCCTCTCTCTGCACTGCTCACTTAAGTAGATTCCCTTTCCTCTCTCTTCTATTGAGAGTTGGGCATATTCTAGTCTGTCAAATCTTCCTCTGAGTCATCACTTTGTCTGCCCCTCAATTAGACATCTCTTTTAAAACACGTGCTTCCTTCTACAAACTAACTTTACCTTTGTTGTTTGGGATTAAAGATGTGTACTAAGGGCTTGTCTTTATTCCAACCAAGGGATTAAAGGTATGTTCTAAGACTGAGCCACACCACAACTAGAATCAATTTTTTTTCAGTAAATGACACAATCTTGGGCTTTACAGTGTAATCAAATACCCCATAAAATGCCTTGAACATGAAATGGGTTTCATCATTCCTTGCTACAGAAACATGATATATGTATCAATGTGAATCTAAAAGGTCTCATCTTCATAATCTGCTTTAATTCCATCTGAAAAAAATGGCACCTCACATGAATCTCTGTAATAGCTATCACATCAGTTGGAATTCCCCTTTGTTAAGTCACCAAATAGCATTGAACTTGGTGGGGACACTTTTTTTCAGAAGAAAACCCCATGACCTCTTCTCTCACAGTTGCCAAGTGTTCTCTTCCAAGACACAATTCATAGACTTTATCTTTCATGAAACCAAATGGCCATCAAAGCAACACCTGTACCTTCAGGTGCTCAGAGCCACTCATGTGTATTGTCAACTTCTACTTGCTTTCTCTTATCCATCAAGATTCCCTACAATCTCTCTGACATTTTCTTACATGCAATTATCATTCTGCCCATTCTGCCTGGGATTTCCTCTCTCTAATTTCCACTTAATTGTTTGCTTCACGTCATGAGGATCCACCATTCAGTTTCAAACGCTGCCACATTGTTTCTCATTTTATTTCTTGATGGGTGTCATCATTGGTATCTAATTTTTAAATTGATTTTCCTTGACCATAAACACAATTGAAGGCAGAGTTTGGTTTATAATGTTCAAAGCTAACTTCTCAATGCTTACAACTCATTGTAGGGTGTAACAAAATGTGAGGCGTGAATGTAAACCTCATGGTCTTGTCTTTGGAAATGCAGGGATTTTATATGCTTTCAGATTCCTCTGTGGTCCATTGTCTCCTTTTCTAATACTTAGTACTTTCTGAAGAATTGATTGAATAAATAACTGAAAAGAGAGGTCTTTGATATTCTGGTGATGAAACCCTACAAGCTACAGGCTTCCAACCCCCACTGTCCACGAGAGTCCTCTGAAGAGCTTTTTCAAAATGCCAGTGCCCTGCTCTCTCCCCAAGAGATTCTGATTTAATTAATCTGAAAAGGGGCTTAGACATCAATATTTTTTAAAAGGCCCCCAGATGATCCTAATGGAAATCCAAGGTTGAGAATCACGGCTCTGAACTGTACAGAAGAATGTCAAATCCAAATAAAGGTTGAATTCTGAGCAAGTTTTTAGAATGTGGCTATTGATCCAGTTCTTGAATTGCTCTTCATGAGGAACTGTGAGCAAGTGCCCTCTTTTGCAAAGATCTGCTAAAAGAACACTTTGAAAGACGGTGTTGGGGCAATGACTATTTTAAAGCGTACACTGAACTGAAGGAGTGGCCCTTCAAAACAAATATGACTTAGATCTATCTACTGTTCAGGATTTCCTTGAGGGAAAAACATTGCTTCTAGCATGTGTCAATCCTGTACAACCTGTCTCTGAGAAACAGTGAGCATCCCTCTGGCCAAGATTGGGAGTGTACTTGCAAAGGGGTGTGTCATATGTCTCCAAAATGAAAAAAAAAAAAATAAAAAGAGCCTATTTTGTTCAGGATTCAACAGCCATGCAATAAATTGGATGGAGTGGTATTTAAAAATCAAGAAAAAAAAAGTCCCAATTAGAGTACAAGGAATGGGAAGATAAAAGACTGAATAAGGTCACTTTGGGCTCCATTTTGCCTAGAGACATCTCAACACTTGCTTCAAAATAAATCAAAAATTTCCTGTATATATTCAATATTTGTTAATAATGTGCCAGCCAGTGATTTTCTGTCTTTCCTGCACACACACAGAAACTGACATGTGGATTGTCAGGCAGGTACATGTACAGGACCACGAGTGGCCCCTCTACCTGGGTAGACTCATCCCTGTTTCAAGAGAAGACTGCCTTCCCAACTTGAAACCCAAGAGAAGAATAAGAGTGCCAGCGAGTCCTCCAGCTTCCCATATGGTCTCGAGGAGGAAAATAATGATTCTTGGAGGCAATTTGACAAGGAATTTCTACCCTGCTAGTTTGGGTTAGAGTTTCTGAATGTGATAAATAACCTGGTTCTTGGACAGCCCATTCTTTTCTTTATTTTGATACTTTTACAGCAGTAATCATACCTCTCGCCAGGTGTTATAAAGATCAAGACGAATGCCCCCTATTGCTATTCTGTCAATGCAGCTCAACTCTAGTTGAAGAAAGACACCCCTGCTGATGTAGGAAAGGTAACATTTGTCTTGTTTCCATTGCAAGTGAAAGCACATCTTACCCCACCCAGATCCCTGGGTCAGAAAAGTAGAATACACTCCTGACAGCAACACAGCTTGCTTAGTTTGTTCCACTAACCACGCCCCTCTCTATACCACGCACTCTCCCTACCAACACCAAGATTTATTTTTCCTTTTCTGAGACTATCGATTAGCCTGTGTAACATGTCCATAAGGTCAAGTAGCAGAACAATTCGTTTATCAAATAAAATGGGGCTTTGGGGTGAATGCTTTCTTTCTCATCAGGACTCTACACAGTCATTATTGATGGTGCAGTACTTGGAAAAAATAAACATAAAATGATTTCCAAAGATGTGGTGCAGGAACCCGTCTGAATATTGTTGATGCCAAAACAGATGGAGTTGGGTTTAAATGTTGAAATAAATTGCCATATGGAACAAAACACAGCTGATTATTGCATTAACACTAATGGTAATAGGCTTCGTCATTCTGTTGTCATGAGAGGTACAGTTGTCACTATACGTTTATCAATATGCCTAGAATGGAAAACAGATTGTGGAGATGGATATCTGAAGGAGACTTCAGAAATAACCTAGCCATTTTATGGACAAGGAACGAAGAGAGAGAGAGAGAGAGAGAGAGAGAGAGAGAGAGAGAGAGAGAGAGAGAGAGAGAGAGAGAGAGAGAGAGAGAGAGAGAGAGAGAGAGAGGGAGAGAGAGAGAGAGAGAGAGAGAGAGGAGAGAGAGAGAGGAGAGAGAGAGAGAGAGAGAGAGAGAGAGAGAGAGAGAGAGAGAGAGAGAGTCTGCATGAAGGCATATTCCCCAGACCTGAGCATCAAACAATTCTGACAATATGGACTATCTCAGAAGAGGACATAGACACAGAGCTTAGGTCACGGGACCCACAGTGACGGTGCAAGGTTAGCAAATGAACATGGTGTGACGTTTGGTGCCATTAGATGAAACAAACAGGACAGCTGAACTTGCCCTGATGATCCTTACTGATTAGCATCTTGGAACGAGCACCCAGGATGCTTGATATGATCTGTTCATGGCATTTTTACAGTGATTTCTCACTTATTAGCTTCTGGGGGTATTCTCCATATGACAGAAAGTCCTTTGTGGATGAGAGAAGGAATACATCATCAAGACACAGAAGTACTGGAGAAAAAGAAAATGGGACATGATGCAGGGGGAGGGGGTAACTTCCGTTTCTACATGTGGTGAGTGAAGTTTTTTTTTTTTTTAATTCTCGTAGTTTTTCTCATAACTGTTGATCCTTCCCTGGTCCTCTCATCTCTGTAAAGTGGGAAATGAATGGGAATTGATCTGAAAAGCTATTTCAAAAGTTATTACAGGATTGTCAGTAATCCTTCTAAACCTCACCTCTGTCCCTTCTGCCACCCCTATACCAGACACACACAAAAAAAACCTTTGAAAAGCTAGTGTTGGGAGTCTGAAGCAAGAAAAGAGAAAGCCGGTAGCCACCCCCTGCTCCCACCCAAGCACAAGGTCAGTGACCCCAAAACAACTGAAAGGAGAAGTCCAAATTCTGTCAAAGAGAATGCACGGGTGCATGGAACAGGTGCTTCCTGCGCCGATTTGTGTTTTCATCGACTGCAGGGCCTTTAAGAAATTTCCAAATCCTTTCATTTTCCCTGGCTCCCACCCCTGACAGAACCTTTTACAGGACTCCTTAACTTTAATTTCCCTGTTATATTAGGTTTTTCTATCTTCCCTGGCCAGTTTGCTAGGTCCCTGGGGGGGGGGGGTGGGGGAAATGAATATGTAATTTTTTATGCAACCAAGTGTCCAACAAATAATACAGCAGACATTCAGTATCGATTACCACACAAGGACACAAATCTAACATTTACTGAATTGCTGAGTTCTGAGGACTGTATTAGACAGTGTGCATTTATGTGCTTATATCTGGGAGGCACTTGCTAAGCAAGTCAGGCTGCTTCAACAAAGATTCGACAAATGCATTGGTATTCTTAAGGTAGAAGTTACCTTTTCTTTTACAAAATAAGCCAGTAGCAGACAGGTGCATAGTTCAAGGTCAGTAAATGACTCCGTTCTGTGAAGTCATTTTAGGACTAAAACTTATGGTATGTTGACTCTGCCATCTTCAGCATAGGGATTACATCATTGGGGTCTAAAAGGTGCCACTAACAAGCTGGAGAGAGTGCCAAGGAGACAAAAAGAAGAAAAAAGAGCAAAAGGTAAAAGGTTTTCTTATAACTCATTTCCTCTGTTCATATCTTATTAGTCATAACTGTGTCATGTAACCACACCAATTCTCTTGCAGCCACAAGAGAATCCGAGAAATTTCATGTAAAATTGGACAGCCGAAACTAAAATGTGACGGTATGAAAATCTATTAGTAAAATTAAAATAGAGGGGTTAAGGTTAGGGTTAGGGTGTATATAAGAGAGGAGGGAATGGAGGGAGGGAGAGAGGAAGAGGGAGAAGGAGAGGAAGAGAGAGGGGAGTATGGAGGCCATAGATTTTGGAGTAAGAGGACAGCCATAGGTAGCACAGGGTCTCTTATTTTCCACTACTGTGTTACATGGCCTATGGACTTCCAGTTCTCTTGTCTCTATTTCCCATCCTACCATAGAAACATTAGGATCACAGCCCCACACTACTACAACTTTAAGTGGGTTCTTGGGATTTTAACTCAGATCTTCAAGCCCATGTAGCAAGCACTTTACTCACTGAAGAATCTCTCTTCCAGAACATGATCTATTTTCCGTCATTATTATATTTAAAGAACTTAGAACCGTATCTGGAATGTAATAGCATTTAATAAGCAAACTTCGAGTGATTTATTCTCTATTACATTTATGTATTAATAATGTTATAGTAGATTGTTGATGGGTAGATGATAGATAAATGATGAGAGATGGATAGATATACAAATAGATGGATGTTAGATGATAGATAAATAGGCAGTTGGTAAATATATAATTGATATACAGACAGAAAGATAGGCAGGTAACAGATATACAGAATATAGATAGATAGATAGATAGATAGATAGATAGATAGATAGATAGATAGATAGATAGATAGATAATAGACAGAGATAGGTGATAAATGATAGAGATAAAGAATAATAGATGATAGAAAAATAGGTGATAAATGATAGGCAGATGATAGATAATGATAGAGAGATAATGATACATAGACAATAGATGATAAACAGATGATGATGATAGATATAGATAGATAGTAGATCATGTATGATCACTTACATATATAACTCATCTATTCATCTCTGTCACTGGGGAATAATTGACAAAGTGTGGTCTTGTGATTCCTGGACAATCTCATTGGACATCATTGCCATTTTAAAACAGTTAACTTAATGTTCCTGCCTGCTTCTAATTGTCTTCAAATATTACTCTATTACATCAGTGCCCACTGTTTGGTTTCTAGTCTGTATTTCATGTGAATTTATGAACTTCATCTTCTTTTGTTCTAGCAGATAGAATAATTTAAAAAGAATCTTCATGAACTGCAGTTGTTTAAAATGTACCCTCTCGTGTAAGGAAACGTTCTCCCTTGAAATGCAAAGATGTTGTCTACAGTAGCTACTGCTTTTGATCTAGATGGTCTCTTTCTTATTTGCTATAGCAAAATCCAGACAGTGATGAAAACCAGTACTCTGTACCACAGATGGTGCTTCACAAATTTATCTCCTCAGACTTCCTCTGCACAATACCTATTGCAGATGTATGATGAAGAGGTTGAATGTACCTCCAATCTGTTTTTTTTTTCCAGGAAGAAGCCTCCTCAATTAATTATTGCTTGGAAGCTCTTCTCTCATTAAGCAAAAGATATTTGCTGTGTGATTTTGTTCTGCGTCTACAATGTCACCCACTTTAAATAAATGATAATAAAAAATTCTGGCTTATAACTGGCTTTCTACTTGACCCTTCTGTGCCTGGATACACTTGGATGACAGGGGGCAGGTAGATCATCAAAGAGAGCTCCAGGAAAACTGTAGGTCAATAGAATGAGCCATATTAGGGGGAAAGCTGCACTTCACAAGTAACCTAAATAATGGCAGCATCTATTTTCCCAGAGTTCATTTGGGAGCTCTTCTCTCCAGCTACACAACCACTTGCAATTTTAAACCTTTCAGTCCTAGACCCAGACAATTACAATGTCTCTATTTCCACCTGCCTTCCCTCTTCTCTAATTTCTCCCTGATAGAATTACGAATCTTCCTCCTAGCCTACAAATGGAGGGACTGCATCCCTTCATATCAACAAGACTTTGACACATTCTAATGCTAGTAGTATCTACTCCACAGCTCTTAGCAAACAAGAAATCCACTCTTGACTACCCTGGGCCACTCTTTTCCCCTTCGTGTCTTTTATACTACCCTAATATTCTAACAAAGGAGAGCCAACTCATTAAAGAATTTCCTGTTCCCCACCCCTGGCTCCTTTTGTTTTGTTTTTTCTATCAAGAATGCTCTCCCTTTCCATCAGCTCATTTTTCAATGTCCAGACCACAGTCAACTTAATTCATGAGACCTTGCCTGGTCATTTCCATTAAAATTAATTGTTTCCTCCACGTTCTATTCAGCCTTGCAATTTCTCCTCAACTGCACACCCACCACACTCAGCGTTCTTGTGAATCTATATTTGTATCTACTCGACTAAATTGCCAACTCTTTAAAAAAATATATTCATTTCTGTGTCCCTTAGGAGGCTTGCACTATATGTTAGACATGATTTCAGATACTGCAGGTGTGTTAGTAATTTATGTAATGCTCACAAAAGCTCTGGGGAGTTAAGTACTTTATCTCAGCTTTACAATTAGGTAGGGGAAGTATATAGACAACTAAGGTGATCTATCTATACTCACACAGCTAGAAAGTGGTAAAGCAAGTCAATCTGACCTCAGAGTCCATAGACTTAAAAGCTATATAAAATACATATTTAAATTTACCCAAACAAACACATTTAGATAGTACTAATGGCAACAGAAAATGCTTCAAGGGCAGGTGATAAAAAATATTAAGGCTGTGTTAAGTGTTATGGAGCACACAGGTATTCTGGTCATTTGGAGGGCAAAGACAAAGACATGTCTTTGCTTAAGGACAGCCTGTGCTACATGGACAGACATTGTCTCCAAAATTGAAAGAAGGAAGGTAAAAAAATGAAAGAAAGAGGAGAGGGAGAGGTGTGAAGGAAGGAAGGAGGAAAGGACAGAGGAACAGAAGGATACAGGAAGATAAAACAGACTAGAGCTAGAGAAGTTGAGTTGTATGGCCTAGTTTGTACAATGAGTTAGCAGAAGACAAAATGTCAGTGAGGATCCTGGAGCTGACCTTTAGATAGATCATGGCAGCCCTGTGGTTTGCAGTAACTGGGCAAGGCAGAGAAAAGGAGAAGTGTAGTCAAGTCTCATAGAAGTATAGGAAATAACGAGGAGCACAGGCAAGGATGGGTCTCAAGGCAGCTTACTACCTGGGAAGCATCACGGCAGATGACATTTCCTAAACTGTAAACTGCAAAACATAAAAATCATAGATCCAAGTAAAAATGTGTGTAGACTTCAATGAGATGAAGCTGAAAAATAGTAGAGACGTTTCCTCAGGACTCCCTTCTGCTACTCCATGCTGGGGTTGGGTGTCAACCAATCTTAAATCATTGGCCACACCTTACAAGACAGTCATTCTTTACAGATCTTGCAAGAAAAATTCTCAACCTCATATGGAAAAACAAAAGGCCCAGGAGAGCTAAACTAATCCTGAACAGTAAGAGAACTAACTTCTGGAAGTATCACTATCCCTGACTTCAAGCCATACTACGGAGCAGTAGTTATAAAAACTGCATAATATCAGACAAGTGGAGCAACAGAATCCAATTGAAGACACAGAAAAAATCTCAAGCACCTAAGGCCACTCAATTTTTGACAAAGAAGCCAAAACCATATATTGGGAAAAGGAGAGCATCTTCAACAAACAGTGCTGCTCTAACTGGATGTCTATAGAATGTCTGTAGAATATAAATAGATCCATATTTATCACTCTGCACAAAACTCAAGTACAAATGAATCAAAGACCTCAATGTAAAACCAGATACACTAAATTTAACAGAACAGAAAGTGGGAAATAGCTTCGAACTCATCAGTACAGGAGACAACTTCATGAACAGAACACCAATGGCTCAAGCACTAAGGTCAAGAAATAATAAATGAGATCTCATGAAACAAAAAACTTCTGTAAGTCAGAGGACACTGTCATTAGGACAAAATGACAGCCTACCAATGAAGAAAAATATCTTCACTAACCCTACATCTGGTAGACTGCTAATATCCATGTATATATATATATATATATATATATATATATATATATATATATATATATATATATATATATATATAAAACTCAAGTAGTTAGACACCAACAATTCAAATTACCCAATTAAAAAATGAGGTAGGAAGCTAAAATGAGAATTATCAACAAGGGAATCTCAAATAGCCAAGAAACACCTAAAGAAATGTTCAACATCCTCAGTCATCAGGGACATGTAAGTCAAAACAATTCTGAGATTCTACCTTACACCGATTAGAATGGCTAAGATCAAAAGCTAAAAGGTAGTGTGCGATGGCAAGATTGTGGAGTAAGGGTACCACTCCTCTAATGCTGGTGGGAGTGAAAACTTGTACAACCACTCTAGAAATCAATTTGGCAGTTCCTCAGAATATTGGGAGTAGCTCTACCTTAAGACCCAGCTTTGGTATATTCCTGGGCATATACCAAAAAGATACTCTACCATCCCACAAGGCCACTTGCTCAACTATGTTTACTGCAGCTTTATTAGCCAGAAACTGGAAACAACCTAGATGTCCCTCAACTGAAGAATGGCTAAAGAAAATGTGGTTCATTTATATGATGGAATATCACTCGGCTATTAAAAATAAGGACATTGTGAATTTCACAGGCAAATGAATGGAACTAGAAAAGATCATCCTGAGTGAGGTGACCCAGACCCAAAAGCAAAAGTATATGCAACATATCATGCTATAATCAAGATATAGATGTAGATGTAGATGTAGATGTAGATAGAGATAGAGATAGAGATAGAGATAGAGATAGAGATAGAGATAGAGACAGAGATAGAGATAGAGATAGATATATGTCAAATAACAAGGAGGGCCCAAGGGAGGATGGTTGAATCTTTCTCAGAATGAGAGACAAAAATAGATACTGGAGGTCAATGAAAGGAGGGAACTGGATGGAAGAGGGAATGTGGAGGAGAACAGGGTAGATGGGGCGATCTTATGTAAGGAGAACAGGGGAGAGAGAAGGGAGATTAGTGGGGGAGAGGCAATATCTAGGATGTGCCAGAGACCTGGCATGGGGAAAAATCCCAAAGGGTCTATAGGGATGATTCTAGGTGAGACTCTTAGCAGTGGGGGATATGGATCCTGAAGTGGCCACCTCCTGTAGCCAGGCAGGATTCCTTATGGAAGGATAAGGACAGCAACCCACCCAAAAAGCCTTCAACCAACAATGCATCCTGCTTACATGATGTTCAAGAGCAAAGACAGAACAGATACTGAGTGGATAGCCAACCAGTGACTGCCCCAACTTGAGACCCATCCCACAGGCAAGAACCAATTCCTAACACTATTGATGATAGTCTGTTAGGCTTGCAGACAGGAATCTAGTATAACTGTCCTCTGAGAGGCTCCACCCAGCAGCCCATGGAACGAGATGCAGAAACTCATACCCAAACATTAGCTAAGCTTGGAGAGTCATATGAAAGAGTTGGCAGAAGGATTGAGAAACCCAAAGAGGACAGGGACTCCACGTGAAGACCAACAGAGTCAACTAACCTGGTCCTTCAGGGCTCCCCAGAGACTGAATCACCAACCAAAGAGCTAGCATGGGCTGGACCTAGGCCCCATGAAGATAAGTCACAGATGAGCAGCTTGGTCTTCATGTGGGTCCCCCAATAATTGGAGCAAGGGCTGTCCCTGATCCTGTTGCCTGTCTGTGGTTCCTAAGCCCCTAAATGGACTCCTTGTCTGGCCTCAGTAAGAGAGCATGTGCCTAGTCCAACAGTGACTTGATGGGGGGGAGGGGCGACACCCAGAGAGGGACTTCCCATTCTCAAAAGAGAAGCAAAAGGTGGAATGGAATGGAAGATTTGCATTACAGAGTTCTGGGAAGAGAGGAAGGGCTAATATTGGGTTGTAAAGTGAATAAATATTTTGTTTAAAGATTAACATTGAAAAAAGAAAGAAAGGAAAAGAAAAGAAAAGAAAAGAAAGGAAAGGAAAGGAAAGGAAAAGAAAAGAAAAGAAAAGAAAAGAAAAGAAAAGAAAAGAAAAGAAAAGAAAAGAGAAAAGAAAAGAAAAGAAAAGAAAAGAAAAGAAAAGAAAAGAAAAGAAAAGAAAAGAAAAGAAAAGAAAAGAAAAGAAAAGAAAAGAAAAGAAAAGAAAAGAAAAGAAAAGGTAAAAGGTGACTCTCGGGAAACTGCACAATTTTTCCAGGTCAGTGAGCATCAAGAAGGAACACTGGGATGTAAATCCTAATGAGCAGGTTTTTTAGAGAATACAAATTCATCCTGAAAACTCTAAAACAGTTTTGGGTTTCAGTACACTCACATGTAGCACATACTTTTATTTTTCTCTTTTATTTCCCCCTCCAAATACTTAGATATATTTTAGTTCTTTACTGGGTCCCTAATGTCATCCTTAGGTCTATGCATAGGTGCCTTTTGAAATGGTCATAAAGAAGCAATCACAGAGAAACCTCTTACAGACAGACAGGCACTCTGGTGTCTAACAATAAATGGTCTCTCAAGCGCTGGTTTTTAGTGTTGTTGCTTGCTTTTATAGGTTCCCCACACTTTCTCCATCAGGACGTAGCAGCTGTTATTCCGTGCAGCCGTACCTTTTCCCCTTCCGCTTCACATCTTCCTAACGCAGGCTGAGAAACAACACACACTGTTAGAACTCAATCAAATTTCCATTACATTGCTCAGGATTGTTGGTTCTGTTTCCCAGTCTAACTTAACCTTGGAGTAAGAGGAGGCTGAGATGCCAAACTCTGAGAACTTAACTGCAAGTTCACAATCCTCCTCCCTTGAAAACACTTTCCTTTTTAGCTATGTTTCTGATGAGTCAGATATTAAGTAAATGTTTTGGGTTATACTGGAAAAATTAGCTATAAATTGAAGGAGACTACAGAGTGTTAGTGTGTAATACAAAAAAAATTAGGGTTTTTTTTTTCAAAGCCATCATTTCTAGAGAAATGACTATAGGAGACTTTAGAGTCATCCGATGTTAAAAATTCAGATGTTCCTTTTAATGTTTACTAAATATTTAGAAACATATTAAAGTGAGATTTAAGAGTTTAGACTTTAGAGCAAACCTACCTAAACTCCAATACCTACCTCTCTCCCACCCACCTGCCTCTCTGCTGTTTCCTGGCAATTGACTTTGGACATGTTATTTAATTTCCCTGGGCCTCATTTTCTCATTTCCATACTTAAATTGTAGTTAATAATAAAATCTCTCATAAAGTATGTAAAGTGCCCAGCACATGACAGCTCCCTTTAAAAAAAATCTCATTTAATAGAGTTGAGATTATATTTTTATCACTTGAACTTAAATATGCTTAGCCTTAAAGTTACCTCCATGATCAAAAATACATAACTCATCATTTTATGGCCAAAAAAAAAAAGGAGGAAGAATTCTTGCTATCACCTTACAAGCTATAAAAGTAGTAGTGTTTTATCTACAAAGCATTTGTATGGCTTATTTTCCCAATCACAATTTAAGCCCGAAGTTTATGGCTTTAATTTAGAGGGTCCTCAATAAGTACATGTTGGATGATAGATGAATGGGTGGAAAGACTTGTTCTCGGACACTGCATTGATACTTTCTAAGAGATTTTGCAGATAGAGAAAGAGATCCGTATTTAATATGTATTTTCATCTGGGCTGGATCAGAATCCCTTTTACTGCAAAAGATACAAACAGCAGTGGCCACTGAGACTTCAGGACATTAGGCACTTGGCGATGGACACTGGAGAAGATAAGGAAAAGAAGGTGAGTGTGGTGATTAGGTATCCAGTGCATGGATCGGCTTCAGAGTCTATCCCAGGGAGAGCCAGTTGCACAATTTAAGGTTTAGAGTGAGAAGAGAGAAGAAATTCTTGCACACTTCAGAGAAACAGTCAATCTGACAGATCACACAGTAATGGCGAATCCACAAAGAAAGAAACCAAAGTCATTCAGCAAATGAAAGGACCGTAGTGTTTGTCCTCGGAGACTGTTCTTTATGGATCTCAGTCCAGCAGCTTGGGAGTCAAGGAAGAAGCTTGCATCTTCAGGAAAAGACATTAGAGCCACACAAGCTGATGCCTGATGATAAGGAGCCAGGAGACATTTACAGAGATGTGGCTGAGGAAAGAGTGGGAAGAAGGGAAACAAAGTCCAGGGTAGATAAGGGGGTGGAGGTACAACTCCAACTGGTGATGAAATGTCTCCTATCCAAAATGTAACTCCTGATGAGACCCAAAGATGCATGTGGCTCAGCACCCATGACTGTGCTGAGTCCTGGATCTTAAGACTCAAAGTTACTGAACTGACACCAATACCATTGCCTGGAGCATCTGTATAATGATGTTCAGTTGAATTTCTCTTCACAATAGTCCTAAAATGGATTTGAACAAAAATCCTTGTTAGCTTGGTTGGCATAGTAGCTTGGTGGCTACTGTGACTATTAGGTACAAAGGATACAGGAAAATGGGAGGTACTCAGAACACATATGATCAGAGCACATCTTTGTCCCCAAGGTGTTATATAAGTAGCAGGATTAATAGAAATATATGATGAAATATGTTCATGTAGAAAGAGCATGGAGACCGAAGCAGAAAATTGTTACTCAAGTTATAGGTATGATTGTTTTTTATATCAACCCCCAGTGTGTTTCCTACACTGTTAATCATATTGTACCTGTGTAGAAGCTTTATTGAGGTGCCATGACACCTGGCAGGAACTTGACATCAACCAATGTGAAGTTTCTCTCTCAACCTTTGAGCAGGAACTCCTGTGTTAGCCATAATCCCCTCCACCTAGGGTGGAGTGCTCAGACCAAGGTGAAGCCCCATTGTTCTTCAAGGACCTGCAGTTTCCTAAGAAACACTAGCCACCTGCGGAGCAACTGAATTGGTTCTGATGAGAAGCTTCCAGCCTTTGGGGGAAGGGTTTTCCTCTGCCTATATATACATATACATATACATATACATATACATATACACATATATATTATATATAATATATATAATATATATATATTAAACAGCAATGTTGTCTTGATCTTCATCTCTTTTCACTGCCTTCCCATACATCCCCAGCTTCCCTTCTAGGTAACCCATTTGATGTAACTGCGGGCAGTTACATACCTGTTCTGTTCTCTGGCACTTATTTCAACCTCTCTGAAGGAAGTTTCTTGGACTGTAAGCTACCCTCAAAGTAGATTGAAAGCTGATAGGGGACTTTGCTCATAAACAATGTTCTTGAATGTAAGCATCCTTTTAGTCCCATTTCTAGAGTTAAACTGAAATATATGCACCAAAGTGAAAAAACTGTTGTTTAAGGAGATAATATTTTTTCTTAATTCCTTGATTCTGAAATTATCCCCCCAAGCATTCATGATTAACATGTTGAATTAGAGCTGGTTCATCACCCACTAGCTTCAAAACAACTGCTTCAGCTATTTTTAATAAAGAAAATTACAAAATTGTTATACAATTTCCCAATACAGAGTAGCACAAATAATTCGGGAGATAAATATAAACAAATGACTACTTTAAGAGATGAGGTACATAATACCTATTTAATGAAATTTCACTGCATCTAGGCATAGGAAATAGTCAATAAACGTATAGTCTTACAACAACAACAATAAAAAAAAACACTATGAAAAAGGTAATCACCATAGTCCTTGGTTACTGTTTCAGAGTATTTTTACATTCATCTAAAGAAAAGGCAGTGCTGTGGGTCACATTTATTAATTTAAAATAATTAAAATCTTGAGATTGGGGCCAAATCTGGAATGTGGAACACTAAAACTAGTACATGCATAATTTCCACAAAGGTAGAGTCCTTGCCAGATCACAGAATTGAAGAGAGATGAAGAAAAAGACACACCCAATGAGAGTTTTGCAGTACCCAGGTCAAACCAAGGAATTTATACATGCTGGGTCAATGCTTTTAAACTGAGTTACACCTTAGTCTAACATTTGGGAGGCAAATATTCTATTATAAAGAAAAATAGCTTATTTGACTCTTACCAACCTAAACTTTTTTCTTGGGTTTATAAAAAGCCAGAGAGGCTGGGGCCCATATTTGTAGTTCCTGGGTCCCCAGATTATTTCTACTGAAATTGGATAAACACAGATTGTAAGTCAAGTCTTTCTTACAGTTTGATTATGATGAGGCTTAGGTCTTAAGGATGAAAAATACCAGGAAAGGAGAGAGATAAGAACAGAGGGAAAAAGAAAAAGAAAGAAGAGATGGAGGGGGACGAAGGCCATTGTGTCTCTTCAGACCATTTCTATTCATTGTTGAACTTAAGTTCTAGTCAAAAACAAAAAGTAGAAAACTTCAAGATATAATAAAAAACTCATATCTACGTGTAGATGGAATAATCATTTATGGAGAAAATCCTAATCAATCTGCTGGATAAAGTATAATTAGTAAACAAAACCAGGAAGACTTCAGGAAACAGTATCACTCTGCAAAACCAATTATACTTCTGTAAACAGTAAACAACCTGAAAATGATTTTGAGAAGATGACTCCATTGAACATGACATGTGGAATAAATTTAACAAAAGGAATGCCAAGCCAATACTCAGAATACTTAACTGCTTTCTAGATGGGTGTCTCTGGACCCATTGGTGAGTGCAGCTGTCAGTCATCATCAGAGAGACTTCTGTGAGTAGTGGACAGTGACTCACAACTGATAGGGAAGAGAGAAGGTGTCTGAATGACATGTCATCACAAGTAGGACTTCCGTGTCACACTCCCTTCTCAGGAGACTCAGAAAACATCACCACAAAAGAGGTGAGAAGGAAGGAAGGGATGGAGAAGGAAGGGAGGGAGGAAGGGAAAAGGAAAATGAAGGAGCCAGAAATGAGGAAGGAAGCTAGAGTAGAACAGTGTTTCCTGTCATGACTGGACCCTTGCAACTACGAACACACAGCTGCTATGGTTCATGACCTGTGTAAGATCACAGCCAGTCATCTGCACTGACCGTTCTGCAAAAGTTGTCAAAGCTATTCTACAATCTTCTAAAAACACTGTAAGAGACCTGGAAAAGACAGAGTAATCTTTAAAAAAGTGTAAGTCGGCAAACTCACACTTCATTATTGTAAAAATCTACTGCAAAGTGGAGAAGGTGATACAAGCCTACAATTCCAACACTCGAAAAGCTGAGGCAGGAGCATTGTGAGGTGGAGACCAGCTTGGGTTACCTTGAGAAACCCTACCTCAAGCCACCAAACAAAACAAAGCAAACACGCAATGTAAAGTGCATTAGGGCTGTTTCAGAGCAAGCAAAAGAAGATGGCGTAGTAGCTTAAAGACAAGCCTGTAAGTGGATGGGGTGAGAACCAGCAAACTCTAAAACCTGTTGTCAACTGATTTCCGGCCAGGCAGCCACGAAGGCTCAGTGGTAGAATAACTCTCAACAACTGGGAACAACACAACCAGTTGTTCATGCAAAATAAGGAAGTTGGACCATTTCCTTGGACTATGCCTGGAATTTACTCACAAGTCATGAAAAAGCCCAAATACAACATCTGCAACTAACGTCAGAAGAAATTAGGGAGGTAAATCTCCACTTTAATACATTAACAGAAACACTGGCGACAGGCTAGAGTGTTGGTAAGTGGTGGAGCATGTGCTTAGCAAGCGCTAAGTTAAATCTTTGCCCCAAAAGTATCAAGATAAAAATAAACTGCTATTCGTCAAAGCTGAAACTCTGTGCCCTGAGCCAAAGTAAACCTTCCCATCTTTCAAGTTGATTATGCCAACTATTTAGTTGACAATGTCGAAAGCTGAACAACCCAGATACTGTCAAGAAAGTAAAAAATTAAGAAAGAGGAAGGAAATTATATTTTCATATAATACTTAATTGGATGTTGTATCCAAAATACAACAGTAAATAAACATGAATTATTTTTAAAGTCACTTAAAATGGGAAAGAATCTTAAAGACAGTTTTCTGAAGAGTTATGTAAAACCTCAACAAGTCCATTTGGCAAGCATTAAACCACTAGAGAAATGTAAACCAAAACCACATATCATACCTCCTCACATCCATTAAGATGCCTCCTAACAAGAAGATACTTACAGTATTGACAAAGATGTTGAGAATCTAAAACCTCCATGCAACACTGGTGGAAATATAAAATGGTACAGTCACTTAGGAACACATTCTGGCTGCTTATCGATGAGTTAAAGAAAGAACAGTCAGATATAACAAGGCCAGTTTAAGACATATAACAAATAAATGCATGCACAGATATCCATGCAAAAATTTCTCAATGAATGTTTCATGCGTAATCTCTATGTTTATTAATTTTATGTTGCTGTTATAAAATACCATGACCAAAAGCAATTTAAGGGAGGGATAAAAAGCTTATTTTAGATGAGAGTTCCAGAGGAATAGAGTCTATTATGGTATGGAAGGCATAGCATAGTGAGATATTTTTTTTTTATCCGCATGCGGGAATCAGAAAGAAAGAGAGCAGGAAATAGAATGAAGTTGTACACCCTCAAATCCTGCCCCTAGTGACTCACTTCCTCTAGCAAGGCTCCAGTTCCTAGACATTCCATAACCTCCTCAACTGAAGGTCCACCGCTTAGGAACTACATGTTCAGATACATGGCTCATGGGAGACGTTTCTTATTCCAACCACCATAATCCACAATTACCAAACAATGACACCCCAGATATCTGCAGGCTTAAGAGCAGAAAGATGCAGTGTACACTTTTATACACTGAATTTGAATTTGTATTTGAGAAAGAATGAGATTCCCGTATAAGTCACATATGGGTGAAACTTGGAGGTGATGTGCTCAGTGAACACCATGAAAGGCACATATCAACCACTCTGGAAATCAGTCTGGCGGTTCCTCCGAAAACTGGACACCTCACTTCCAGAAGATCCTGCTATACAACTCCTGGGCATATACCCAGAGGATTCCCCACCCTGTAATAAGGATACATGCTCTACTATGTTCGTAGCAGCCCTATTAATAATTGCCAGATGCTGGAAAGAACCAAGGTATCCCTCAACAGAAGAGTGGATGCAAAAAAATGTGGTATATCTACACAATGGAGTACTATTCAGCCATTAGAAACAATGAATTCATGAAATTCTTAGGCAAATGGATGGAGCTAGAGAACATCATACTAAGTGAGGTAACCCAGACTCAAAAGGTGAATCATGGTATGCACTCACTAATAAGTGGATATTAACCTAGAAAACTGGAACAGCCAAAACATAATCCACACATCAAATGAGGTACAAGAAGAAAGGAGGAGTGACCCCTTGTTCTGGAAAGACTCAGTGAAGCAGTATTCCGCAAAACCAGAACGGGGAAGTGGGAAGGGGTGGGTGGGAGGACAGGGGGAGGGAAGGGGGCTTACGGGACTTTCGGGGAGTGGGGGGCTAGAAAAGGGAAAATCATTTGAAATGTAAATAAAAAATATATCGAATAAAAAAAACCAAAAAAAAAGAAAGGCACATATCTTGTGATGCCATTCACATGTAATATTCATAATGTAATATTCATAATAACCCAAGCTGATAGAAACAGTCAGTGATTGTGGTAAACTGGTGTCTGGGGAACAAGATGAAAATGTTAGTGGGGACAGGAATGGGGAAAGGTTTCCAAATTTCACAGTAGTGAGGGTGACACAGCTCCATCTAAGTAGTGAACCCAGCCCCACTCCCTACCCTATCCCCCCCCCACACACACACACCCTGGAAGCAGGAAGCTAGGGGTGTGGCTCAGTGGGTGAAGTGCTTACCACACAAATGTGAAGACTTGAGTTTGCTAAGCCCGGATGTGATGGCACCTTGAAGTCCCGTGTTCCTACTGTGAGATGAGAAGCAGAGAAAGAATAATGCCTGTGAGCCGGGCGGTGGTGGTGCACGCCTGTAATCCCAGCACTTGGGAGGCAGAGGCGGGCGGATTTCTGAGTTCAAGGCCAGCCTGGTCTACAAAGTGAGTTCCAGGACAGCCAGCAGCCAGGGCTACACAGAGAAACCCTGTCTTGGAAAAAAACAAAGAAGAAGAAGAAGAAGAATGCCTGGGATCTCACGGGCCAGCCTGTCTGGCACAGGTAGCCATGAACAGTGAGAGCCTAACTCAAATAGACTGTGCAGTGAGGATCAACATTGAGGTTGTCTCCTGACCTCCACATGTGTGGCATGTGCATGTCCACACTCCCACACGTGAATGTGCACACACACACACATGCATACACACAGACACACACACATGCACACACACAGACACACACACAGACATACATACAGACACATACACAGACATACAGACATGCACACATGCACACACACACATGCGCACACACACACACATGCACACACAAAGAGTTTGAAATACTGGAAGTGTATATTTTTAATTAGGTGATTTAGATGGTGTGTGAATTATGTCTCAATAAATCTGTTGAAATTTTTCTTAAATCAATTTTGAGAGTGGCCCTTTCAACCAAGCTGCATTTTCTAACAACACCAAATGCCCTGAAGGAGACAGAATACCTGGAGACATGGGTACAGCAATAAAGGGAATTACAGAATACTGCTGTAATTTGGATCTGAAGTATCCCCTAAAGGCCTGTGTGATGGAGGCTTGCCCCCACCATGATGACTTCTTAGGAGGTGCTTGAACTCCCAGGAAGTAGAGTTTAGTGGAAAGGAACTGTTTGGGGGAATGTGGCTTTGAAGGGAATATAGGGATCCTAGCCCTTTCTTCCTCCCTCAACTACGAGCTGAACAGATCTCTCCAAACATGCACTTCTCACCAGAAAGATGGTGTCTCTCACCAGAAGGTCCCAGGAGCAAGATCAGACAGGATCAGATGACCAAGAACTGAAACCTAAACCTAAAACCGTGAGCCAAAATAACCTTTACTTGTTTTGAGTCATGCCAAGGATTCTGTCAACATAGCGAAAGTTGAACGATGTAGATAGCATTCCCTCAAGTTCATGCCAGGATTTTTATCCCGTGGGTTGAGAACTTTCCTTATGCATCTCTCTCCCCTCAAATGAGGTTCATCAGAATATTTACATCACAAAGCTTATGTTATCACTAACAATACTGATGCAGAGGGAAAGTGATTTGAATAGTTGAAAAACCATCCATTCTTTTAAAGAAACTAGAAAAGAATCTTTGATGAAACATATTTGGGTTCACGATTAAGGAAAAAACAAAACAAAACAAAAAAAGAAGCCATTTACATCAATACCCCAACAGAGTGAGACTCTTCTGTACTTAATTTTCAGATACAAAATTAAATGTCAGAAGCATGCATTGCGAAAGAGGATGCTCAGCCCAGCAAAATGTTACTGAAGTTGAAAGTGGCCTTGGTTGGGATGGAGCTAGAGAGGGCTCAGAGGTTCTGGATTTCTTCACAAAAAACAACAGCTTGGTAACACCCAGTTGAGTGTATCTCTTTCAAAGACAGTCAATCAGATAACAACTGCTTCAGTAAGTTGTACCATCTTATTTATTACCAGCGTATTTTGTATCTTTCCAAAATGTAAGTCATCTCTTAATCCTTTCATCTTCCTAGAGAGCATGTAGAGTTTAGGGTTGCAAGCAAACTTGTAAGCATGACGTAGTTTGGGTGAAAGAAGGATGGAAAGCACTGGAAAATCAGACACAAAGACAATTCAATTTTTCAAACTGTGACCCCCCATGAAATCATTGTAGGTGGAACAAGAAGCTAATCTGAGTATTTGGGAGCTACCAGGAAGTCAGAAGCATGGCGGTTCATACAAGCCTGCTTTTTATCCATTCTGTGTCATTTCCTAGACCAAATTCCTTATTAGGACAAACCTTAGAAAGATCACCAGCCCTGGAATTCTTGCTCCTCTGAATAGTTACTGTTCTGTGACGGATCAGGTACTTCAACTTCTCTGACGTTATCTTCCTACCCATGCATCTTACAGAAATGTATCACAGAGTCATTGAAGCTACGTGGATTATGGACCTCCACAGAAGCATGGCACTCTCTCTACATCTTTCCCCACTCCTTCTTCATCTCCTTCCTCCCTCTAATGGTTCAATTTGGACAAAACAGAAACGGAGTTACAAATATATCTATAGTTGTTGGTAAGAACAGAAGGACTTGCAGGTGGTCACATTGTATTTTTAAAGACTTTTCAAGTTCCAGGGACAACAAGGTAGTAGGCATGGCTGATGGACTTCCAATTTCCCAGAAACTTCTTTCTGGGCCACCAAGGAATAAAAGCTAATCCCGACAAAAAAGAAATGCTATATCCTTTGACTCCAAGTCTGTGAAATGGGTCTAAACACAATTTGCTCACCTGCTGAGTGATATTCTTGTAAGAATCAGTTAACTTGGTAAATGTGAAAATTTTATGAAAAAGAAAATGGCAAGTGACTACAGTTCTTCTTCCAGAACCTTAAGCAGTTTCACCCAACAAGAACCCGAATTTAAAACAATTAAGAAGTCTGCCATGCCCCCTGGTGCACTATCATATCTCCCTTTACTCAGGCAGGGCAAGTTTTCATCCATTCCCGAATGAAATGAGGCCTGTGTTTACTCTTTGGGGGCACATTGCTGGGTTAGAGCAAGAGTAATAATTCATACACTTCTCGGTATTAGCATTCCTCAAATCTTCAAAGTTAAAGCTAGGGAATTTATTGCAGCTTTAGGCAATGCTGAAGGTGCCCCACAGCAGTAATTGATGCCTCTGAAACACATACAGAGAAAAATCATTTGAATTCTTTCAAGCTGTTTCTCTTCAAATTTATGAAATATTGATAGAAAAATATAAATAGGTATTAATGCTGTTTGGGTACAGATTCAGCCTGGCAGAACCTGAGCATCATTTATCTCCAGCCTGCAGGATTAATGCTGGAGCTGCCGCTGATTCTGCATTAATAGCAAAGACAGGTCTCATAGGTCTCTGTGTTGCAGGGTCCCCAGGCATGTCTGGACTGAACACGGCTTAAAGTCCTCAAGCCTTGAACAGTTGCTTTTGCCCACAGCACCGTGAGTCAGGGAGGCCATCCAAGTTCTTTCACCTGCTTCCAGATGGCCAGCCTGTATCTGCCAAGTCTGTACTCCACTGGGAAAACTGGAGAAAAAAAAATAACTGGCAGTCTAAACCCAAAGTCTGAGAGGCAACTACTATTGTTGATTCATTGGGTGGTAGTTAGTAGGTCATAGTGTCTAATACCCTTGCCCTTACTTTATTGGCAGAGATAGCAAGGCTCCAGCCACCAGATCTTTATTGCACTCTGAAGAAAGCAAGAACCAGAAACTCCTGAAGAAAAGATGATGCCCCTCCCAGAAACCATAAATTGCAAGATGAAAAGCCCGAGTTCAGGATATGTCCTCTCAAGTTGGTCAAAAGTGTCCTGGAGACTCCCAAAATAATTCAAGATCTTGTCACTCTTCTTGGTTGCCACCAGAACTCAATTTTAAGACCCTGTTACTAAAAACATCATACACTTTGGTCGAGGTACATAGAGATATCAAGTTGTTACTGATCATCCTTCCTGAAGCTAACTTTCATAGTACTAGAAGGGACTGTGTAGATGACCGATGAAGAAAAGCCACCAACAGTCTTATTCAACTGTGTGCCCTGTGAGCTACAATAATGACCAGACTGTTAAGATTATACATTGGTGTAACAGTAGCATAAATGATATGGGAGGTAGCAAACTGCTTTCTGATTGGATTTAAGGCCCACCCAATGGGAGAAAATTCATGACTGATAGTGTAAATCTGGCCAGGAACCCATAGGAACTCATGCCCTAAGGGTTAACCTGCTACTAATATTCTGTGAAATAGACAAAGTATCAACTCTTCTCTACACTACTAACTCTAAACCCATAAGTTGATGTCAGTCTTAGTCTTTATCATAGAAGGAGTGGAGTTTCCTTTCCCAGTGGATAGCAGTTAACACAGAAATTGATTACTGGCCAAAGTGCTGGTTCTGACAGTGCTCAGCCAAAATTGGAACATCTGCATCACACACAGTCCCTAAAGCTGGTGTACCCTCACTGAGGGGTGGCCATGGGCATTGGCATTGTGCCACTAGAGGGGAAATTTTGCACCAGTGCAAGACAAACCAGAGGGAAAGCATTTGCCAAGAATGTTTTCATTAATCAAGAATGAAAGTCAGAGGTTCAAAGACAATCAAATCTGACCATAAACCATGCTGACTGGCAAAGCCAGGGGTTAAAGAGGACCAGACTGAAACAGTGTGTTCTGGACATGCCAGGATTTCTGCACTCTTGAACTCATAGCTATGCTTATCTGTAGCACAAGACTGGCACAATACTAATCCAGTCAACATTCTAGCATGGAGTCTGGAAGACTTCATGATCCCCATCCTAACTGAGGAGTTATTGAGAAATGCTGGTGTCTGAAGCAAGGAGAGGGTGTCCATTTTTAAGGGTGTGGCCTCCAGCAGGTCAACCATGCTCCAGAGGATGGATCCATGCCCAAAAGTATATGGGTTACATAAATTGGGCTCAGTGGATTATTTTAAAAAATCAGACATGAAATTTAGGAGTGGGTAGAGAGGTGGGATATATATACAGAAGAAATTAGGGGTAGGAGTAGGGCATGAATATAATCAAAATACAGTATATGAAATTCTCAATAATTAAAGGTCTCACATTATAAAAAGGGAATCAAGAAAATTCCTTTATATTCCTTTATATCAAGAAAGCAATGGCTCCTTAGAACTGTAGTGAAAAACTTCCTGTTTCTGTTTCATTACTCAGTATTATTTGGCCACCATGATTGCTAGGCATTGTATATGTAAGCCGTGTGATTTCTCTGAAAAGGAAGAAGTTTACATAGATACTGAGATAATGAACAGATACTGGGAGTTAACCAAACATCTGGCTAATGTATTTGCTGTTAACACTGACAGATGTTAATAAGGCAATTCTTGGCCTATTGACAACTGACTTGTTGAACTTCTAGAAGTACCTCTGTTACCCTCAAAGTTGGACTGTCCAAGTGAAATAGCAACCATGAATAATATACCCTTTTGTTGTTTTCCTGAGACAGGGTCTAATGCAGCCCAAGCTAGTCTCATACTCTATATGTAGCAAAAGCTTGCTCTGAATTCCTCATCCTCCTCTCTGCACCTCCCAAATTCTAGGATTGCAAGGAAGTACCACACACCAACCATGGCTTTTGTTTTGTTCTATTTGCAGTGCATGAATTTCTCTGCCCTAAGATATATCTCAACCATGGAGAGGTCTTGGTAGAATATTAGGGGACTGATAGATTAGATAGATAATAGGTGATAGAAGAATTTAGACATACAGGTGATAGATATAGATATACAGACAGATAAATTTAAACATATATAGATGACAAGTACATAGATGATACATGATAGTCTTATTAAAATGAGGATGATAAATCTTTTTTTCCCTTTTTATTGGATATTTTCTTTATTTACATTTCAATGTTTTCCTCTTTCCAGGTCTCCCCTTCAGAAACCCCCACCCCATACCCCCTCCCCCTGCCTCTATGAGGGTGCTCCCCCACCCATCCACTCCCATCTTCCTGCCCTGGCATTCCCCTTCACTGGATCATCAAACATCCTCAGGCCTAAGGGCCTCTCCTCCCACTGATGTCCAACAAGGTCATCCTCTGCCACATATGTGTCCAGCACCATGGGTCCCTCCATGTGTACTCTTTGGTTGGAGGCCCAGTCCCCGGAAGTTACGGGGGTGGGGGGGGGGTTCTGGCCCGTTGACACTGTTGCTCCCTCCATGGGTCCACAAACTCCCCAGCTCCTTCAGGCCCTTCTCCAACTCTTCCATTGGGGGACCCCTCACTCAGTGGTTGGATGCTAGTATCTGCCTCTGTATTTGTATGCCTCCCAGGGGACAGCCATATCAGGCTTCTATCAGCAAGCACTTCCCAGTATCTACAATAGCATCTCAGCTGGTTGCTGTATATGGGAGGGATCCCCAGGTAGGGCAGTCTCTGGATGGCCTTTTCTTCAGTCTGCTCCACACGTTCATATTCCATTTCAATTTCATTTCCATATTTCCTCCTGTGAGTATTTTGTTCAACGCTTCCAAGAAGCACTGAAGCATCCAAATTTTGGTCTTCCTTCTTCTTTGGCTTCACATGATCTGTGAATTGAATCTTGGATATTCTGAACATTTGAGCTAATAGTCACTTATCAGTGAATACACAACGTGTATGTTCTTCTGTGACTGAGTTACCTCACTCATGATATTTTCTAGTTCCATCCTGTGAATTTCATGAAGTCATTATTTTTAATAACTGAGTAGTATTCCATTGTGGAAATGTACTATATTTTCTGTATCCATTCCTCTGTTGAGGAATGTCTGGGGTGTTTGCAGCTTCTGGTTATTATAAACAAGGCTGCTATGAATACAGTGGAGCATGTGTTCTTGTTATATGTTGGAGCATCTTCGTGGTATATGCCCAGGAGTGGTATAGCTGGGTCCTCAGTACTATGTCCAATTTTCTGAGGAACCACCAGAATGATTTCCAGAGTTGTTGTATCAGCTTGTAATCCCACCAACAATAGAGAAGTGTTTCTCTTTCTCCACATCCTTGCCAGCATCTGCTGTCACCTGAGTTTTTTGTCTTAGCCATTCTGACTGGTGTGGGGTGGAATCTCAGGCTTATTTTGATTTGCATTTCCCTGATGACTAAGGACATTGGACATTTCTTTAGGTGCTTCTCAACCACTCAAGTTTCCTCAGTTGAGAATTCTCTGTTTATCTCTGTCCTCCATTTGTAGTAGGGTTATTTGGTTCTCTGTATTCTAACTTCTTGAGTTCTTTATGTACACTGGATATTAGCCCTCTATTGGATATGAGATTGGTAAACATCTTTTCCCAATCTGTTGGTTGCTGTTTTATTTTATTAACAGTGTCCTTTGCCTTCCAGAAACTTATATATAAATGTACATTAGTAGACATTTTATTAAACTGGTGATTTTATTAAACAGAATAAAACGTTTCTATTATCAATGTCAGTCCCCCTGATGTATCCATCCTCTCCACATATCCCTTACACCCTCTATACAAATGGGCACACATACACACTTTAAATATACCTCACATTTGAAAGATGAGATAATCATGTATAGTAATAAACACCTATAAACTCATCACTCAAAAAACTGAGGCAGGAGGATTCCCACAAGTTTGAGGCAGCCCTGGGTTACAAAGTAATATATTGATTCTCTCTCTGTTTCTCTGCTTTTCTGTCTCTCTGTCTCTGTCTCTGTCTCTGTCTCTGTCTCTGTCTCTCTCTCTCTCTCTCTCTCTCTCTCTCTCTCTCTCTCTCTCTCTCTGTGTGTGTGTGTGTGTGTGTGTGTGTGTGTGTGTGTGTGTGTATCTATGTGTATGTGTTTGTAAAATAAAAAAGTGGAGGAAAAAGGTGAGCCCACATATCATCATACACCTAAAACTTGTACACATGTGTGCATTAGAGGGAATGGGTCCAGATTTATGATAATGATCATGAATAGTGAATCTCTGCTCTAGGGTATGGAAGATAAAAGTTTAAGTTCAAAGAGAGAGGATAAAGAGATACTTTGTCCTGGCAGCATGACCTGTAGGCCTTGGTTCCTTCCTGTGGTTCCAACTAGCCAGGAAGTACCCTGTAGTTATATTACTTCTTGGAGTTGTAAGCTACATCATGGTAGCCTTGCTTCCCCCCCAATATTGTTGATATCACTGCTGGGTACTACAGTGGCCTTGACAAGACCTAACATGCTCAGTTTCTTCAGGCTACAATAAGTAGCCATGCAGGTCAGGAAGACTGTGGATGATTAATATTATATGTCAACTTAACTAGGCCATGAGAAGCCTCAATAAAGCAGGTGGTCCTTCATGATAAAGGACCACCCAGTCCATTGAGAACCTGAATAGGACAGAAGTGGAGGGAGTACATTTATTCTCACTCTTTCTTCATCTCATTCCCATCCCCCTCCTCCCTTGTCCATCCCCCTCTCCTCACACTATCCTTCCCATCGTATCTCCTTTCTGCCAGAGTGCCAGATCTGGAAGACCAATCCTCTCCTGCCCTTAGTGCTCCTAGTTCCTGATATGAACAAGAATGTATAGTGTTGCTTCTCCAGTTCTCAGACCTTCAACCTCCACCAGCACTCCTAGATTCCAAATGACAAACCCACAGAACTTCTCAGCCTCTATAATTGCCTGTTCTAATCCTTATAGGAAGTGTATGCATGCTTTTAGATTTGGGCATATAGCTTAACAGAGCATTTCTCTAGTTTGTGCAAAGTCTTGTTTCTTTCATGAATCCTAATATATTGTGTGTGTCTGTTGCTTGAGAAAAACAGCATCCATGGCCCTGGTGAGGCACTAGGAAGCTACATTTGAACTTGCTATTAGATTTGGATAATACACAGGTGATTCAAGAGACTTGGAAAATCCCCACACTAAATTTTCCAATATCCTATGACTCTTCTCCCAATAGCAAACAATTGTCCTTGTAATATCTCTAAAGCTTTCTCATAAGAGCTCAGCTTCAACAATACCCAGCCTGGGAACCATCTCCTGTTCTCTGTTGTAAGCCCTGCCATTGGTGCATGGGTCAGGAAGGTGAAACTTGTAGAAAGGATATGTCAGTGTGTGCTACATAAAGAACAGGGGCTACCTGTCCTAGCTGAAATAGACCTAGCTCTGAGCCAGAACCTACCTTCAGGTTAGGAAAGACCTGTGGGTACATGCCTAGGAAAGAATGGCATGATGGTTTTTTATTTGCCAAATGTAATTTTCATCTCAGAGGCTTACTGCTAAATGAACTCACCCTTTCTAGTTCTTTCTGAACTTTTTCTTGGTGGTTCAATTCAGCTGTTCTAGCCGAAGCTTGTCTCCAAGTTGACTGATTCAAACCAGCTTTTCTCAGCTTCTGACTAAATTGCTCTACTTGGCCTCATACCAACTTTGGCAATATGTCCTAATCTTACTGCTGTTCACCTCTTATCCTCTGGCTCATTCTGTATTCAGCTGCAAATTGTCTCTGTAAAACTGTCCCAGCCAATGAATCTCTGCCAATAAATTCATAAACTCAACTCAAACTGCCTGCACTCACTGACTGACTGAACTCAACTTACAGACCAGAACTGACTCATCCTCTTTCTCTTTGCACTGCTCTTAAGAAGCCTCTCTTTCAGGCTGAAAACATCCAATGGAAAAAAGATAGCCTTTTCAACAAATGGTGCTGGTTCAACTGGAGGTCAGCATGCAGAAGAATGCGAATTGATCCATCCTTGTCTCCTTGTACTAAGCTCAAATCCAAATGGATCAAGAACCTCCACATAAAGCCAAACACTCTGAAGCTAATAGAAAAGAAACTGGGGAAGACCCTTGAGGACATCGGTACAGGGAGAAAGTTTCTGAACAGAACGCCAATAGCGTATGCTCTAAGAGCAAGAATTGACAAATGGGACCTCATAAAATTACAAAGTTTCTGTAAGGCAAAGGACACCATCAAGAGGACAAATCGGCAACCAACAAATTGGGAAAAGATCTTCACCAATCCTACATCAGATAGAGGGCTTATATCCAATATGTATAAAGAACTCAAGAAGTTAGACTCCAGAAAACCGAACAACCCTATTAAAAAATGGGGTACAGAGTTAAACAAAGAATTCTCACCTGAAGAACATTGGATGGCGGAGAAGCATCTTAAAAAATGCTCAACTTCATTAGTCATTAGGGAAATGCAAATCAAAACAACCCTGAGATTTCATCTTACACCAGTCAGAATGGCTAAGATTAAAAATTCAGGAGACAGCAGGTGTTGGAGAGGGTGTGGAGAAAGAGGAACACTTCTCCACTGCTGGTGGGGTTGCCAATTGGTACAACCACTCTGGAAATCAGTCTGGCGGTTCCTCCGAAAACTGGACACCTCACTTCCAGAAGATCCTGCTATACCACTCCTGGGCATATACCCAGAGGATTACCCACCATGTAATAAGGATACATGCTCTACTATGTTCATAGCAGCCCTATTTATAATTGCCAGATGCTGGAAAGAACCCAGGTATCCCTCAACAGAAGAGTGGATGCAAAAAATGTGGTATATCTACACAATGGAGTACTATTCAGCCATTAGAAACAATGAATTCATGAAATTCTTAGGCAAATGGATGGAGCTGGAGAACATCATACTAAGAGAGGTAACCCAGACTCAAAAGATGAATCATGGTATGCACTCACTAATAAGTGGATATTAGCCTAGAAAACTGGAATACCCAAAACATAATCCACACATCAAATGAGGTACAAGAAGAAAGGAGGAGTGGCCCCTGGTTCTGGAAAGACTCAGTGAAACAGTACTCAGCAAAACCAGAACGGGGAAGTGGGAAGGGGTGGGTGGGAGGACAGGGGAAGAGAAGGGGGCTTACGGGACTTTCGGGGACTGGGGGGGCTAGAAAAGGGGAAATCATTTGAAATGTAAATAAATTATATCGAATAAAAAAATTAAAAAAAAAAAAGAAGCCTCTCTTTCTTGTGCTGTTCTTGGGTGAGTTAGGTGTATTCTATCTCTGACTAACTCTGCCAAATCTTTCTCTGATTCTTCATTTTGTCTGCCCCACCATTAGATGGCACTTTCAAGCATGGCTATCTCCTTCTACAAACTAACTTTACCTTCATTCTTTTGGATTAAAGGTGTGTACTAAGGGTGTGTCTATACTCTAGCCAGAGAGAGTAAAGTGTATCATCCAAGCTGGATCACACAGTCCTAGAAGGTCTTTGGAAGTGATCCCTTGCCAGAGAAGCCATATTGCTAGATTAAAATTCCTCTACAAGTAAGGACCATACCAAAAGAAACTGTGTCAGGAATTTGAGAGAGAGAGAGTTCAGATAACATGGAAGATATCAGTGGAGGAAGAGTTGAAAGGACTTAGACTGATCTCTGAAATCTCAAAATAATTTTTAAAATTTATATTTTTATTAATTTTTAAAATTTATATTTAAGTGCTCATTATAATCATATATGAAAGTGGGACTGATATGAAGGCTGAAGTATAAGAAATTAATTTAAGCTAATAGAAATAACTCAACAATCAAAGTGCATGACACAGATTCTCATCTTTATAAAAATCATTTAAATACCTTTACTTTGCCTGGGATTAGAATTTTGAAACATCCATTTAGCAATCTTCCCAGTAAGATAAGGCCACAAAAATCTCACTGTTATATAAATTCTGGTCAAGATGAAAAAGTCAGTAGGGTCTTCAGATAGAAATACGCCATGTGTGTCGCAAAGGCAACTATTTACAACTATTTAAGGGTGAACAGAGACACTCTGCATCTTCAAGAGTAAGATCAAAGAAATGATGGTCATATGGCCATATGTGTATGTGATCTGTCTCAATTCATCTTTCATTTTAGTCTTTAAATTTTCACCAGTAGATACTCAGTCTTTTACTGTACATATTGCCTGTACCCTGCACTTATCATGTCACTATATGTTGAAGAAACAACATCCAATGCCTAAGCAAACACAGATGTACCAAGAACAAAATAGAAATGGAAGGTAAGAAACTGAAGGCAAAAAAAGACCCCATGGGTTTAACCTAGGGTGTTGTTTAATTAAGCTTTCTTCTTCTTTTTTCCAATAAAAAGATCTAGTTGAGACTTCCAAAATGGAAAAAAAGAGCATTCCCAATGATATTTGATTAGCATTTTCATTACCAAATTTTCTTTATCATCGTCTACAAATGTCAAAGTATAAACCAGAGCTGTTTGATTTTGCTTTCCTTCATAGCTTCATGCTTAAGCCCAGAAAATCTGGCCATTAGAAATTTATTTTTAAATGGATTAAATGCTCTCCCAGGAGCAACCTTTAAACTTTTCCATCTATATTTTGATAAAACTTCACATGAAGCCAATAACAAATTAGAACATAAATATTTAAGCAGCTCCAAGATAAAATAAGAGCTTCCCTCTTTCTCTCTTTTTTATGTTGCTGGGAATGTGCCAAATGAAGAGGAATTAAAGAGTCTCAGTGAATATGTCAAAATCTTCGTGCTTGTGCAAACAAGAAAACCAAGAGAAAGGTCACTGATCAGAAAGAGGGTGCTGCCACCTTGAAGCTGACTTCATTTGCTTCAGGAATCCTTAATGCTCTTGAGTGGCTTCTCCTCCTCCTGTCCCAGGAATTTTTAGTGGTGGAAAAGAAAGAGCACTATGATGTCTATTCTTGGTTGTCAAGTTGACTGTGCCTGGAATTAAGTAAAACCCAGGGGACTTAATACACCTGAAGGACGTTTCCTTAAACAGGGTCTTGCGAGATAGAAAGAGCTGCCTTTAATCCTGACTACACCTTCTTGTGGTAGCCTACATAAAAGATATGGGGAATGGATGGTTTCTCTCTTTTCCTGATTACTCTCATGCTTGCTGGAAAGTCCATTCCTTCACTGGTATTAGCATCTACTTCTTTGAAATTTAAGTATATACGGAAGAAACACTAAGACATACAGGCTTGTGCACTGAACAACTAATGGATCTTTGACCTTCTGTTGGTAGATAGCCATTGTTGGACTCACTGACCCACAGCCTGTAAACCACTCTAATAAACCTCCTTTCTGTAAATAGATAGGCAGGCAGGTAGACAGACAGATGATAAACAGATGATAGATGATAGATAAATAATAGATAGATTGATAGATAGCTAATAGACAGACACATTCAGAGACAGACAGACAGACACATACAGAGACACACACACAGAGAGACAGACAGACAGAAAGACAAATAGATAGATAGATAGATAGATAGATAGATAGATAGATAGATAGATAGATAGATAGATTTTATCAATTCTGCTCCTCTAGAAAACACTGAATAGTATAAGCACTAGTAGTCTTTCTGTGGTAACCTTGTCCCTTATGAAGGGGCCATCTTAAGTCCATCAGCAAGCTATTTGTCCTTGTTGTTGCTGTCGATTTAATGCACATTCAATTATATATCTTTTAAAGAAATGCCTGAAGTGTTTCTTTTCAAAAGCAGACCAGATAAAATGTTGAGTGGAGAGAGGAGCCCCTCTGAAGACACAAGGAACCAGAAATATGTGGAAACAACCCAAGAATATGCTAATATATGCAAAGACGATTTCAAAAGGGGATGTGCTTTAACAGATAAACCCCAGAATAAACCACTCATTTGCTAAAAGTCACTCAGAAAAGGCTGTTTACTGAGGTCACCTATGCGTGGAGACAGTCTATCAAAAGAATGAATCTTATCTGTGGTGTGTGTTGAGATAAGATCTCAAGCAAGAGAGGAATTTTCTAGGGCTTTGATGGTAATTTTAGATATTTGATGGCAAATCGGAATGTTTGTTCTAGCTAATGAACAAAGGCACAGGATTAGTCATGGCTGGTATTAAAAGTTGTTTTGTTTACTGCAAGGTTTAGGGTTTAATGTTATCCAAGGACTCAAAAAGCATTCTCAAATGTCATATTTGTATGACACACAAATCTCCCCCACTTTGATGGAGCTGGAAGCTATCAAATTATATCTCTGCCTGCATTTGACTCACAGAATCATTTCTGTACTGTGTTTGGCCTAATGGGCAAGTTCAACGAAACTGTCACATTCTGAGTCACTTCTGTTTCATTAAGGATGAGAGAAGGCATTTGGCTTCATATCATTAAGGGTGTGTTTTCAGAGGACCTCGGCAATACTTTCTTTTCCTTTAAAAATAAAAGCATGAGGTGTAATGGTGAACCCAGTTCATCTCTTCCTCCCTCTCCACATGACAGACAAATGGCTAGTGTTCATTCATTCATTCAGTGAGTCAGTCCATGTTACTGAAACACATGCCAGACACAGGGCGTGATGTTGCAGAAATGAGTAAGACAGGCACTTTCTGATTAACACACACACACACACACACACACACACACACACATCCCTGAACTTACCTCTCCAGCTAAGAAATGATTCTAAATGCAACAAGTTTTATAGCCAACAGACAATAATTAGCCAGGCAAGGAGTTATTATCTGGGCCATAGATGTTAGAGAGCTGGGTACTACAGAAGACTGTAAAACAGAATTAGAAAAGTCAAAAGATAATATCTGGGCATTTGAGTAATAAAAGATTAGAACTCAGATTTCTAACTCTCTAGATACAGCCTCTACACCACTCTAAAGGGACCCATCTCTCTGTCACTGTGCACATTTGTTTCTGAGAAAGGTCTACTTTTTCTTTTTAAATGATGGCTATGCAGATTACATTACTATGTAGTTAATGACAAAAGCAAGACTTCAATGCATACATCCTTTAAATAACATATTAGTCCTATCATTGATGATATCTTTAATTATGGCCAAGGCAAAACCAGAGACGGTCTAATGGGAAATACAGATTGCTTGTTAAAATTATTAACAGAGTTAATGTGCTTACATTTGTTTATGTGTACTAGAATCAGCTCAAATATTTGACTGCAATGACAATATGTGTAAAGATCAATTAAAAGTCATAGAGATGAGATATTGGATTTCCAGGCCTTAATAGGATTTCATCTGCACTTGCTAGATTATTTTATACAATTACCATCGAGCTTCCATCAAATCATGGAATCCGTCATCTCACCAATTTCTTTTCTGAGCACTAATGAAATGTATTTCCTGTTGAGAATGCTTTTAAAAAGTATAACCCCGAGGAGGGCGTAGGGGAAGACATATGGCCCAAAAGCCTTCTATTTACTTAGTAAATCTCAGTAAAACCTCAGATGCAAGTAAAATGAGTTTGAACATTTTGGGAGCACCCAGAGTGGCCATTTTTTCTTATTATAAGGGTTCTCAGAATTGTAACCAACATTCATAACTCGTGCACACTCTAAGCCATGTCCTTGGATTGATCCCCTTGATTGTTGAAGAATCAAACTAGAAGCAAGGTTCAGATCACACTGTCCTCTGGAATTTTTCTCCCCAAATTAAACACATGCATTGAATTATAAATCAAAATTCTCTGAGGGGGAATGATTGCTCAGTGAGGTAGCTTTAGGATGATAAAATGTGGATTCCTTATCCAATATTGTTTTGAGATGCAAAGATGCTGTCTGTAGACTGTAGCCTAAGACAGTCTGATGGAAAATTCTGGAACAATGAGACAATGAGACAAAGGTTCTATGAATATAATCCTGTGCTTCTCACACTGGCTTGTAATGGCATAGCACATGTTAGACATAGACTCTTCTGGGAGAAAGAAGATGTTGCTCCTTAGAGGCAATTAGATACTGCATTTACTGACAGCATGAGGACCCTAAGGATGACAGATGCAGCCTCAACAGGAAAGATCTGCCTAACAGATGCAGGACCAGAAGTACTTGAACATATCCAAGAATGAAAAACACACCCTACACAAGCAACTGCCAGAAAATTAGCAGAAAATCTTTGCTTTCTGATCTCTGTCCCTTTGTACCTCTGAGGCATCGTGTCTTTGCCTTCAGCTCATAATGTACATGTCCTGCTATAGAGAGAACATCTTATGCATTATATAGGTGCCTCACCTGTCAATTAAAAACCTATGACCTATAGGAAAGGGTAGACTAGGACGGACATCCGGAGGCAGAAAGAATTCTGGGATAGAGCTGGGTGCAGGAAGATCTTCCCGAGAAGATGTAAGGACATGGATGTATAGTCCCTGAACACAGGAAAAAAGGCAGGTGCCAAAATGTAGATTAAAATAAATGAGCTATTTTAAGTTATGATTCTAGTCAGAGAAGAGCCTAACTATATAGCCAAGGTGCTTGTAAATATATTTTGAGTCTGAGTCTTATATTTATAAGCATAGGGCTGGGAGGAAGAACCAGACCATAACATCTGCATCCTGCAGCATCCTGTACCTAGCAGAGGCAGCTAGAGCTTGTGTGCCACTTTCTCCAGAAGCCCCACCTCCTTGCTCCTGGATTTTCAGCCAATAATTTGCTGAGAAGCAACTTCAGGTCTCTCCCAGCTCTACCATGCAATGACCCTATATAGAGAAAATCTTTAGTTAGCTTCTTTTGTCGTTTCAACATAGTATTTGAATAGCTGTGTTCTTGGCTGATCTTTTTGTAAGGAGAGGCAAATAAAATAAGGGATAGCATTTGAAAAGCTATACTATGGTAAATCTTTGAAAACACCTCTCATACCTTTGTTCTTCCCCTCTAGGTTAAGCATGCTCAGTTCTTTCCTGTTCCCTTGTAAGAGTTTCCTAAGGGAACTGCTCATATCCAATACTTCGCTCCTATCCCTCCATCTTAGAGACCAAACCGAGGTGAGCCACAGTCAGATGTCATTACCTACTTCAGATTTCCTTCCTACATCTCTTTGCCTCCATCCCTTCTCCCCTGTAGACTATCCCTTGAGTGATCCTTTCCAACTATTAACCACATCATGTGTCTGAAACCACTGGTCCGAGCATGGTGTCCACAGCCTTTATCATCTCCGTGTAAATCCTGTAACCTCGTCTCAGCTGCTCAGCTCCTGCTGTTCTCCAATCTCTTCGTGAATAATACGGACCCTTCCGTTTCTCAGTTTCTACAACAAGCCATGTTCTGCCACACCTCCCAGGCTCGTGTCCCACATGTTCTTTCTTCCTGAAAGTCTCCAAAATCTTCACCCACCACTCTGTCTAGCTAACTCAGGCTCTGACTGTCTATGTTACGTTCTCAAGTATACTGTCTCTAGCCATGCAGTTCCTCTTTGGCATCCTTCGTCCCCTTCATTCCAGCACACACTGCACATAGCTGGTCATTCCAGTCATTCCTGTACATACGTAGAATCCATGAACTGTGGATTCAAATATTTTTAAAAGGAAGGTGTTGTCTCTGTATGGGACACACACAGGCTTTCCTCCTAAACCATCTAGATTGACAACTGTTTGCATAGCATTCACATCTGGGGGTGACTTCAGGTCTACAGGAGGAAGCCAAGGAAGTCCGTAGGTCATAGGGAAATGTGGCAGCACGATTTTATAGAAAGATTTGAGCATCTATGACCTTCAATATTCACACAGAATCCTGCAATCACTCCCCCCACTACACTGAGGGACCATTGTTCCCATTTCCATCTTCTCATAAGACTGTTGACTCTCTAAGGGCCACCCCACGCCATCTTGTTTACTGCTGAGTGCGCAGAACTTAGCAGAATAGCTGGGACACTGCTCATGGTGTGAAAGAGAGGAGGGAAGAGAAAGGAAGAGCCCTAAAGTGTTGTGTGGTGTTTAAAATATCTTTCAAAGCTAAGCAGAGTATTCTTTTCTTTTCTATTTTTATTTATTATATTTTTAATTGAAATAGAATTACATCTTCTCCCCTCCTTTTCTTTCCTCCAACCCCACCCAGCTACCCACCTCAAGCCCCTCCCATGCCTTCCCACAAGCTGATAGCCTCTTTTTCTTCCATTAGTGTTGTTACATGTATGTGAATATATATATGTATGTGTTATATATTTTTATATTTAATAATTATAAATTCAAAATTCAATTTAAAAGTTAAACTTAGATATAAATAAAATAAATTATAAATTTATATATTTTAATAATTATTTAGAATATTTATAAATATATAGCATTATATTTATAATAAAATATATAATAAGATATAAATAATAATTATATATAAGTATATAGTTATTTATAAAATAAATGTTTATATAATATATGTTTATTATAATACATTTATATATAATATATATGTATGCTAAGTTTGTCTTTGTTAGTGTTGTATATACAGTTTAAAGGCTGACCACTCTGAATTGGACAATAAGTGAGGAGACTCAACCTTAGAAGAAGTTAATCCTCCTTCTCACAGTGGGCTCTGAAAATATTGTGGCTAAGCAAGCCAGACAGTTCTGTCTAGTCTCATGATGTTATCTTGTAAACACAGAGTTCAATAAACATTAAGTCCTTCACTGGGTGAGTATTTATTAATCATTACATTATACAAATATTTTATACGCACAGGACCTGCACAAACTTGAGCCAGACAACATCCCAGAGCACAGGGAGTGTTTTAGTTAGTGTTTCTATTGCTGAGACACCATTATTATTAGAACTCTTAAAAAGAAAAGCATTTCGGTGGTGCTGGCTTACAGTTCAAAGGTTTAGTTCATTATCATCATGGCGGGAAGCATGGCATTGTGCAAGCAGACATGGTGCTGGAGAAGGAGCTGAGAGTTCTACATCCAGATCCAAAGGCAGCAGGAAGAGAAAGAGAGAGTGAGAGAGAGACAGACAGACAGACAGACAGAGAGACAGAGAGACAGAGAGAGACAAAGACAGAAAGAGACAGAGACAGAGAGACAGAGACAAAGAGACAGAGAGAGACAGAGAGAGAGAGACTGGGCTTAGATTGAGCTTATGAAACCTCAGTGCTCACTCCCAGTGACACATTTCCTCCAGCAAGGCCACACCTACTCCAACAAGGCCATGTCTCCTAACAGTATTACTCCCTATGAGCCTACAAGGACCATTTTCATTCAAACCACCACAGGGAAAGAAAGGTATACATGAAACAGCTAAAAAGATAGCACCATTTGGAAGGAACGGGAGAGTCATTTCTCTTTAGTAATGGGATTCCTGGTGGGTTGACCACATGCCAGTGCATGCCCCACTCCCAACAATGGCTGGCAACACAAACTGGTTTCAGTGGGGAAAAACAAGAATACAAAAGAAGTAACTTCAAAAGGTTGATCGGGAGAGGTGAGGGTGGAGAGAGTGATTATGGAAGGTGATTGGGAGGAAGTAAATCTGCTGACAATATATTATATGAAATTCTCAAAGGATTAATAAGAGTGTTGTTAAAGGTATTTCATACAATAGATATAGTTTTGAATTGTGTTTCAGAGATGGTCCTGGAGACAGAATGCCCAGACTCAGCCAAAGTTCCAGCATGTAGCATTGTGCAGACTACATAACCCTCTGGTGTCTCAACTGTAAAATGGCAATGACAAGGACAGCTTTCTAGGAGTGTTGAGTGCGAAACACTCAAAACTGTGCCTGCATTATATCAAGTGCCCTATACGGTTTGCTTTCAGCTCCTAAAGAGCATTTCTCATGGTGGTGGCATCAGTAAGCAGCTGGTAAGTTCTGGGAGGCAGGGACACCTTAAACTGTCAAACATATTGCTTCCTATATAAGCTACCATTATTGTCATCCTGCTTAATGTATTTACATATGATAGCCACACAACATAAATTAACACCATGTTGCTTTTACTTATTTAATATATCAAAAAGCACATGAAACCAAGCTGATTTAAAAAAAAAAGTTTACCATGTGTATGAAAAAGTAGCTTAAGAGTTAGAAGACTCCCAATGAGATGTGAAAAACTGAGCTTAGGACCTGGATGTAGCTCAATGGAAAGGTACATGCCTGGCATGTACTAGACCCTGGGTTCCATTCCTATCACCAGACATAGAAAAAGGAATAACTTACAGAGTTATTTGTGACCGCAGAGTCTACAGTGCTATGCAGCACAGAGGAGGGAGTATTCTGACCTCTTCTTCTTCCCGGGCCCTGGTCTTGTTGTGTAGCTCGCCACTCACTAACCTGGCGCTCTTGATTCTCCTGACTCGATCCGCTGAGGACTATGATTACTAAAGTTGATTACCACCAAACCTGGCTTGACCTTTCCTTGGATGTTTGTTATACAATTGAATTCTTTTGAAGGCAAACTAAGCTTTGGAAGCCAGTTGGCTTAACTCTACTCATACTGACAAAGACGGACAGCCCATCCTCATGGTCAAAGCTGTATTATGGACAGTTGGCTTAGGTTCTGAGAAAAAAACAGGTAGCCTGTTTTTATTCATGTATTTATTTAATGCATGTGGCACTGATAATTAAGGTAGAAATCTACCATTGTTAGCTTAGCACAAAATGGTGGACTCCCTTTACCAGTAGGGCTTCTGTTTCTCTGATCTTGTCTGGGGAGTTCAAACCATCTGCATACACACACACCTCTCTACCTGAAGGATGGCAGATAACCTTGATTAGATTACAGGTTCTACTTCCTTTCTCCCAATAAGAACCCAGTCAGCCAGCACTTGGGATTCCTGAAATACCTCCCTATGCCAAGGAGATACCTCAGTACCTTAGCCGTCAGCCAATGACCTTCACCCACCTGGATATTCCTACCCTCTTTAGCCCTTGATTGACCCCCAAGTAAGATTGATCCTTCTCCCCAAAGCTGGTCCTAGTATATCATTATTACCGTTGGTACTCACAGGCTGTCCAAAATGTCATTTGTCCCTTCACCTTCATGGGCCAGAGGCCAACGACCCTGAGGAAAGAGGAGAGCCACAAAGGCATGTAAGTATAATTTGAACTATGTGTTCACTCATTCTCAGAGCAAGTTTCTATGATAGAACCAGCATGAGTCACTGTTCTTTTATACACCTCTACCCAAACATGAAAAACATAGAGACTGGATGCATAAAGCCCAGATCCCATCCCATCACACTCCTCGCCAATGTTCTGCACAGCCCCCGAGTGTATCTTCACAACCACAAGAGGCGGGCACAGCTATTACCATTGTGTAGACACAGGCACTGAGGAAGAGCAGTGTACCAGTGTCCTAGTCAGCTCAAGACAGCAAGACAACATTCCTTAGGCTGGGTGTCCTAGTGAGCAGACATTCACTTCTCACTGTCCTGAGGTCTAAGGGATCCAAGACCAAAGTTGGTAAGAGTTCATTTCTTGACTTTTCCAGACATACAGAAGAAAGAAGAGCCACATATAGCCACAGTGAGAGAAAGGAGGAGAATATGGGAGAGTATGAGGGATGGGGGATCTTGACGATATTCAGGGCAGGAGAATTTTTCTTTTCCTTTATAAAAAGAGCAAATGGATATCTAGGAGGGGGGAAGCCAGAATATTAGGATGGAGGCTTTAGGATGTATGATTGGCCCTTGGGATACTGAGAGGGCCTGGAGGTCAATGTGTGCTTTATTTTGCTTATAGGTGCCATATATGTTCCTTTGTCAGTTCATGTACATTTCCTTGGTGTCTATGATCAGAGAAAGGAAACACTGTTGTCTCCGTCACATAAAAGTGCTACTCTAAGGGCCTAAGCTAACCCTAATTACCCAGAAAGGCTCCACCTCCCAAAATCATTACACTTCGGATCAGCACACGAACATGGTGGATTTCAAGAGGAGAAAACATGCAGCGTACGATGGTAACTCTACCCAAGTATGCCTCCTGGAGACCTTCAAAGCTGGAGATTATACTCCCTCCCTTCACTGTGGGTGGGTGCCAGAGACCAATCTAGGTGTAAAGAGCGATCTAAGAATCCAATTTCAAAAAGTCCTTTGGTGACCCCGGGATAGTGCTTAAGAACCATTGAACATCCACTTCAAGGAGATGGGCCTGCTCCTGTGGGACCTCATGTGTTCCAAGGACAGAGGACACTAACAGACTCTGACTTCCTGTCTTCTCCAGAGCTGACTCAGCTCTTTTCTTTACCTTTATTGAACCACAGTTGCTTAGAGTTGAATTGTCAGCAAGAATTTAAGGGTTATCTATTGAATTTCAGCCAAGCTGGATTCCCCTGACATACACTGCTTATTTAGGTCTAGTTTACCCTTCTCTCTCTCTCTCTCTCTCTCTCTCTCTCTCTGAAGCTATTAACCACAGCAGTGTTAAACTTGCACACACACATACACACACACACACACACACCGCTGATAAGTAAGGGTATTACTTCCCCTATAATGATCTCTCTGTACCATACATATGGATGTGCTATAGCTATCACTGAAAACATCATAATACATACAGTTCTCTGGGGAGTAGGGGAACTTATCTTATAGTATTGGATACAATGTCATGGAAAATACTCTCTGGCCTCCAATGGCTTGGTTGGAATGAGGACACAAACTGTGGGATTTAATAACACCACAGTTATGGCTACAACTGTAGTTTAAACTCATAAACCACAAACTCCTGTCTAGCCAGAAATAAAAGGAATCTGAGCGTCGTATCCTCTTAAGTAGATTTGTCTATAGAGGAATGTTGGAGACCAGGCTAGCCCCCACCCACGCACCCCAGTGCCTAACTTTGCAATTCAAAAGAGTTGTGACTTAGCTTCCCTTATATAACATGGGCAGCTTTTCATCATGTTTATTTGATGCAGTGTTATTGAGGCAATATTTCATATGAATAATTCATTCCAACTCCAACTTTATCTAGCGAAGTCAAAAGCAGAATCTTAAATTTCGAAACAGATCAAAGAGTTCCTTAAATAAAATGGAAATGCTTTGAGTTGCCTGCTCTTCCGAATCTCCCCGTCTTGTCTACGCATTAAGCAAGCACTTACTATGGGCAGTTGGACACCAGAGTTATTAACTGTTCGGCAGCTCTCCTAACATTTTCTTCGGTGACAATAATTTCTGCTGGCCCAGTTTTGCACAACGTCCTCTTGTTCTTCGCCAGAAATTGAGTTCTCTAAGAGCAAATCACATCCCAGTAATTTTTAACATATTTTTAACTTTGGTCGCGCGTGTCTGAGTTTCTGAAATGGTCTCGGCCCTGATTACCTTCTGTGCCACTGGCAGTCTGATGAACACAGCAGGCAGGCTGTGGTGAAGAAAAGAGTGCAATTACACGTGGATGCTTAAAACTCCCAGCTGCCTAGGGACGTCTTGCCGCTGCCTCTCCACTGTGGCTATCTTCCTTTCAGATCTTACCAAGTCATGCAAGAAAGTTGCCTTTCAAAATGATTGACATCCAAAAAAATTGCCCTGGCTTTATCCAGGCACTGGAGCTACAAACAAGATTGCAGTAGTTGGAGAGGAGGAAAAAAAATCAAACATGGGATGGGGAGGCTGTATTAAGAATCTGTGGATCATACCTCAGCACGCTTTCTTATAAAAAAGAAAAGTGATATCGGGTCAATGAGAAAATAATAATAATAACTGAACGATCTTTCAGGTCTTCAAAAGCTCATTCATATGTGACTGTGTTGCATGAGGCATTGGAGGCAGGAACTTGGGCTTTTAGATGACAATCTCTTCTGGCGAGGACAGGTAGATGATGTAGAGTGTGCAGGAGTCAGGACAATGTGATTTCTTTTCTATCTGGAATACTTTCTAAAGGGCCTTTGGCAAATAACTTCCTAAGGCACTTCATTGTGATGGGATAATGCATTCTCCTCCACGAGACGTTAGAAGATGTAAATCGGTTGTGTTTATGTGTGTACTGGTACCTCTTACTCAGCAATCAGGATTAAAAGAAACCCATCAAGGACAAGAAAATGTGTTTTTCTGCTATCTATCAATCAAGCCTATTCATTAAAGATAAACAAAAAAGCACCCACACCAACAAAACATATCCTCAGCCACCTTATTCTAAGTATTTTGTAGTTATCTACCCATTAGCCAGTTCTCTCTCCTGCTTCCTAGAAATGGTCTTTGCCTTCATGATGGACTCTTGAAATGCCATGTAATTAATTAAGATTTACCATGGTTCCTTATGGCTAAGACTAAGTCAATGTTAATGAATAGAGATGTTTTGTAGGAGATCTCTCTGGTTTGTTTGTTTGTTTGTTTGTTTGTTTGTTTTAAAGAGGAATGTGAGAAGAGGGCACTATCTGCCCTCTCTGTCATGAACAGGTATCCTTTAAACTACCTCAGTTGTCCTAAATCTTGGAAGAAAGCATAAACTGGCCTCTGGCCTTGATCAGTAATACTGCCACTGAGTCCCTGAATTAGCCTGAAATAGTGTAGCATCTGAATTTTTGTGATAAGATGTAATAAAAGTCATTCTTTTTATTATTGAAAAGAGTTGTTTAAACATCACGGTGTATAACTGTAATCTCAACACCTGGGAAACTGAGGCAGGAGAATTTGTGACAGTTTGAGGACAGTGAGGGCTACAGATTAAGATTTTGTCTTAAAAGAAAAAAAAAGCAGCTCCTTCTGCCTTCTTCCCTCGACGTCTCCATGGTGCGAATGAATGTTCTCGTGGACGCTCTCAAGAGCATCAACAGTGCTGAGAAGAGAGGCAAATGCCAGCTCTCCATCAGGCCGTGCTCCAAAGTCATCGCTGGATTCCTAACTGTGAGGATGAAGCAGGGCTACACTGGTGAGTTCAAGGTCACTGATGATCACAGAGCCGGGAAGATCGTTGTGAACCTCACAAGCTGTGAACTTGTGCAGCTTGAACAAGTCTGGAGTTATAAGCCCTAGATTTGATGTTCAACTTGGAGACGTAGAACCTAGAAGGGCAGAACAATCTGCTCCCATCATGGCGGTTTGGTTTCATTGTGCTGACAACTTAGCTGACATCATGGTCCATGAAGAGGCAAGATGAAAACATACAGGAGGGAAAATCCTGGGATTCTTTTGTATAAATAAAAAGTCTCTATGGACTGTGAAAAAAGAAAAAGAAAAAAGAGAAGAAAAGAAAGGAAAAGAAAAGGAAGAGAAGAAAAAGAAAAGGAAAGAAAAGAAAAGAAAAACTTTTCACGTTATCTACAACAATAGATATAGCCCTCATTTGTTGTCCACAGTACATCAAGGCCATTTTTGCCATTTTTGCCATTTTGTGCATGTGTGATTGACCAAGCCAACACAGAACAACAACATGAGCTCAGTTTAGTGACTACTATGAATTTATTTAGAGGGAAGTTGACTAACCTATCCAATGTCACTCAGTCAAGAAATTACAATAAAGGATGAGACCCAGGCTATCTGTCTCATGTGAGCACACAACTTTTTCACAAACACATGTTAGGACATTCAAAAGGAAAGAACCTAAAAGGCCTAGTGTGTCTCACTCTACATTTCCTTTTGCTTTATATTATGAGCTGCACACATCTCTTAAACTGCAATCCCCCTAAACAACCTTGTGTTCTAGCTTCTCATTTCTTCATCTTCCTTTCATCCTGGGATCTATTACCATAGCAAGCTAATCTGGTTTACGAATTGAACTATATGATCAATGAAACCAATCTATCTTTTTTTATAGTTTAAATAGCATTTATTAATGCATAATTTTCTTTTATTAATTATATTTTATTTTCTATATTCTTTGTTTACATTCCAAATGATTTCCCCTTTCCCAGTTCCCCTCTCCCCATAAGTCCCATAAACCTTCTCTCCACTCATTCTCCAATCACCTCCCTCCTTTTTCTCTGTCCTTATATTCCCCTCCAATGCTAGATCAATCCTTTCCAGGATCAGGACCCTCTCCTTACTTCTTCATGGGAGTCATTTGTTATGCTAATTGTGCCTTTGTTATTCAGAGCTTCTGGGCTAATTAATCCACTTATCAGAGATTGCATTCCATGTGTATTCTTTTGTGATTAGGTTACCTCACTTAGGATGATATTTTCCAGATCCAACCACTTGCTTAAAAATTTCATGAATTCACTGTTTTTAATTGCTGAGTAGTATTCCATTGTGTAAATAATAGTGTTAAAAACTGCATGGTATTGGCACAGTGACAGGCAAGTGGACCAATGGAATAGAATTGAAGACCCAGAAATGAATCCAGACACCTACGGTCACTTGATCTTCGACAAAGGAACGGAAAACATCCAGTGGAAAAAAATAGCCTTTTCAACAAATGGTGCTGGTTCAACTGGAGGTCAGCATGTAGAAGAATGCAAATTGATCCATTCTTATCTCCTTGTACTAAACTCAACTCCAACTGGATCAAGGACCTCCACATAAAACCAGACACACTGAAACTAATAGAAAAGAAACTGGGGAAAACCCTTGAGGACATGGGCACAGGGGGAAAGTTCCTGAACAGAACACCAATAGCTTATGCTCTAAGATCAAGAATTGACAAATGGGACCTCATAAAATTACAAAGTTTCTGTAAGGCAAAGGACACTGTCAAAAGGACAAATCGGCAACCAACAAAATGGGAAAAGATTTTCACCAACCCTACATCTGATAGAGGGCTAATATCCAATATATACAAAGAACTCAAGAAGTTAGACCCCAGGGAAACAAATAACCCTATTAAAAATGGGGTACAGATCTAAACAAAGAATTTTCACCTGAAGAAATTCATATGGCCGAGAAGCACCTTAAGAAATGCTCAACATCATTAGTCATTAGGGAAATGCAAATCAAAACAACCCTGAGATTTCACCTCACACCAGTCAGAATGGCTAAGGTTAAAAACTCAGAAGACAGCAGGTGTTGGCAAGGATGTGGAGAAAGAGGAACACTCCTCCACTGCTGGTGGGGTTGTAAGATGGTACAACCACTTTAGAAATCAGTCTGGTGGTTCCTCAGAAAACTGGACATGACACTTTCGGAGGAACCTACTATACCTCTCCTGGGCATATACCCAAAGGATTCCACGGCATGCAATAAAGACACATGCTCCATTATGTTCATAGCAGCCTTATTTATAATAGCCAGAAGCTGGGAAGAACCCAGATGTCCCTCAATGGAGGAATGGATACAGAAAATGTGGTATATTTGAAACCAATCTATTTTTATGGGATCCTAGTATGCAAAATGTTTTCAGCTGAAGTTATCCATGTACCAGGGAACAGAAGGTAAGATGGTTCATCTGTATCATGGGGACACAAATTCTTCATGCCCTAAGGGCTGGTTCTGCCAATAAAGATTAGCTGTGGTCTGAAACACAGGCACATCATATTCATAACTCCAGCAGGTACTGACAAACTACCCCAGTTACCATGACCAGAGTATTTGAGATACTGGGGAGACAGCACTAAACAAAGCACCTATATTCCCTTTTTTCCTGAACCTTCAATTCTATTTTGGGGGGAGAAAATGAACAAATATGTGTAGCATTTCAAGTGTTTAAAAAATTATGCTGAAAATAAACAGGGCAAAGTGGTTAAGGTTGAAGTAGGTCATCTCGGCAAAGGAAGATTATATAAATGTAAAAACAACAACAACAAAAAAAAAAACAAAAACAAAAACAAAAAAACCAGTGTCATGCCTCAGACCTGTAACCCCAGGAGCTGGAAGACAGAAATAGGGTGATTGCAAGTTGGGGACCTTGGTAACATGGTTGATTCTTATGTCATGCTTTCTGTTCAAGCAGACAGCACTCTAACGTGGATAAAATAAAATGATAACATAAAAGAATTCACCTTCTGCCTCTAATGTGAGTCTGGGTGTGTCAGTCTTAAGTCTTATTCTTCCTAAATTTTGTTGGTTTGGATTTTGGTTTGATTTTGGTGCTGAGAGGGTCTCGTTCTGTTTCCTAGGCTAGTCTGGAACTCTCTATGTATCTCAGGCTGGCCTCAATTTCTTGGCAACCCTCCCATGAGTGCTTGTCTTATAGTTATTTACATCATGCCTAGACTACTCTACCAAAGTCTTGAAAAAGAATTTAGGCAAGAGAGTTTCCAAGTGCTGTCCTTAGCTGGATCACAGCTAATGGCTCATTTATGATCAGTGAAATGTATTCAGGATCTTCAAAGCCTTCAGTAGAGAAAGCATATCATTGTTCCAATAACTCTTGCCTCCCCTCGATGTACCAATTACCTAAACAGGGGAAGCCAAGATGCCCCAGTCCCAACTGTGCCATCATGCCAAAACCCAGGGACACAAACAAAGCTTGAAATCTTGTCTCTAATTAAGTCATGTGGAGCCCAGTGGCTTTGCTGGCCTGCAGCTCAGCAGTGAGCCATGGGAAACCTTGAACAAGCCCCCTTGGTGGCTAATGTCTCTAATAAAGATACAATCTCCAGCCTTTGTCAGAGCTCCCAGGACTGGTACCAAAAGAAGGGGATGGGAAGCCTTATAGTTATGAGAGGGCATGCTCTGAGAGTGTCTGCTCACTAATCAAACTGAGAGAGGTACCCTGTATCCTGCACCATCCTGCTCTTCAACATAAAGAAGCCACCCAGAGAGATGGCCACTGCAAAGGTCTGCTCGGTGGACTTCTTCAGTTGTTCATAAGTTGTTCCAATGTCTCCATTCATACAATATATTCTTCCCATCCCTGTGATGAATGAATGACCCAGCCACCCCGCACCTCCAATACCCCAGTCTCCATCCAGGGCCAGAGCATCTCATCCTATACTATTAATTCCAATACTCTGCGCAGCCATCCCTGTCTTGAGAATACCACTGAAAATGTAGAATGGTCAAAGGATTCCTGACTATCCTTTCCCCCTTAGTCCAGGAACTCTAAACTTCTGGGAGTTTCATTCATTTCACTGGGTTCCTTATTTAATATCTCTTTGTAAACAACTTGGCACAGTTATATACTTATGCATGGTATGTTCCGAGATGAGATGGTACTGTGTGCTGAGGACTGTATTAGGTGACTTATGTATACTCAATAATCATCAAAACATTTAATCAGGATCTGAACATTCAATACACACACACACACAGAGAGAGAGAGAGAGAGAGAGAGAGAGAGAGAGAGAGAGAGAGAGAGAGAGAGAACACAGAAATGCACACAGAGACTCACACAGAGACACACAGAGAGAGGTAAGATGGTGAGAGGGAGAGAGGCATTCACATTTTTGTACTATGTATTCCACATCGTACTCAGTTGCTGAGCAGGTGAAAAATGTTTTGGTATCGGGTGGATAAGGTAAATCATGTACAGCCCTGAGCACTATCTAATAGCAGCAATAAGATGCATACATTAAACAAATATAATATAGTGTACAGTGAATTTATTGCCACAACAAAGGCACTAAGTATTATGTTCGGGATTTAGATGTGCTAAAGAGCGGAAAGGGTATTACAGGCTGGAACCTAGCCATTCATCCACTGTGTATTTATAGAGTACAGATGTCCTCACTCACACTAAAAACTCCACTGAAGCCGAGATTTTTAAGGTGAGGAATAACCTGGTATACGGGGGATCTCTGTATAGATGAGAGGAAAGAAAGGAAGATGTGTGGAGATTCATAAGCAATTCAGTTTAGATGAGAAGCACAAAAGTACGAAATGGGACATAAAGCTGGAAAAAAAAATGAAGTAGAGCCAGATCCTGGGGAAGATTTAACACGATTTTACTCTGTAGTCGATAGGGAGGCATAAAAAGTTTACAGCTAGAAACTTGTGTCATCCGAACTCTGCTTTATAAAAACTAACCTGGCAACAATGTAGTGTAGAAATTAAGCAAAAAGTTAGATCACTGAGGAAATAACTCAACTCCGAGAGCAACGGAGTGTGAGGTAGGACCCATAACAATGGGAAAGAGAAAAGGAAACATATTTATGCTCTTAATTCCTGAACAATAAGAACACGTATTGCCTAAACCATGACCAGGATCACATCCATCCTCAGTGGGTTGCACAGTATGACTATCAAAGTGAATAAACAGATGGTGAGGTGACCATAAGGAATTAAATAAGCCTAATGTTTTAGTGAGATCGAAGTCTGTGAACAGTTTTGTAACAGGCTTGAGATCACAGGTCACCGTAGTTCATAGTGTTGGCTAAGGGATATGGGAGAGGAAAAGATATTTGGAACCCGGAGCTTGTGACAAGCACTAGAAAGATCTGGAATGTTAACAAATGAAAGACAGAAGGTAAGAAGGGAGAAAAGCAAAGGGTTGTTGCTGGGATGCTTCCCAGAAGAGCCGGAAGACTGGTGATGTGTGGCTTGGGAGATGACAAAGAGCCTGATAAGCAAAGGAGCACTGGATCTGTCTGCATGGACACCTGCATCTCATCCTGATAGAGATGGTTGTGAGCCACCATGTGCTTGCTTAGAATCGAACTCAGGACCTCTGGAAGAACAGCCAGTTCTCTTAGCCACTGACCCATCTCTCCAGCCCCTGGCCAAAGACCCAAAGAAGCTAACCAAGAAGGAAGGCACAAGTTTGAATCTCACTTAGAATGAAGAATTGGGTGGGAGAGGGGATGGGGAGGGGAATGGGGCGGGAATAAGGATCAGGTGTGAGGATGGCCATGAGAATAAATGTAAATCTATAACTGATGGGGGTAAAGAGGTGGGGGGGGGGTTCAACTCCAGGATAATATAGAGACCTGGGAAAAGAGAGGTGCCCAAGAATCAATGGGGTGACCTCAGCTGTGACTCACAACATTGGGGATATGGAGCCCGAAGAGGCCACCTCCTGTAGCCAGGCATAAACTCCAGTGGAGTGTAGGAATACCAACCCATCCCTGAAACTTTCAACCTAAAATTTATCCTGTCTAGAAAAAAAATGCAGGGATGGAAGAGAGACTGAGGGAATGGCCAATCAATAACCCACCCAACTTGAGACCCATCCCATGGGAAAGCACCAGTCCCTGACACTATTAATAATACTCTGTTATGGTTGCAGACAGGAGTCTAGCATTGCTCTCTTCTGAGAGAGTCCACCCAGAAGCTGATTAAGACAGATGCAGAGACGTAGAGTCAAACATGGATGGAGTTTGGGGATTCTTATGGAAGAATAGGGGGAAGGATTATTGCCCCAAAAGGGATAGGAGTTCCACAGGAAGACCAAGAGTCAACTAAGCTGGACCCTTGGGGATTTCAGAGTGTGAACCACTGACCAAAGAACATACACAGGCTAGACCTATGCCTCCCCACACATATGTAGCAGATGTGCAGTTTGATCTTCATGTGGGTCTCAAACAAGTGGGTCAGAGGCTATCCTAAACACTGTTGCCTATACGTGGGATATGTTCTATCTGGGCTGCCTTGTCTGGCCTCAATGGAAGAGAAAGCTCCTAGCATTGCACAGACTTGGTGAGTAGGTGAATACCCAGGGGGTGCCCATCTGATCAGAGGAAAAGAGGAGGAAGAAAAGATTGTAGGAGGAGTTGACTGGGAGGGTACAATAAGCAGGATGTAAAGTGAATAAGTTAAAAAGAAAGAAAAGAAAAGAAAGAAAGAACACTGGCAATTTGGAGACAGAACTTAGATGTTGCAGGGCTTGTCTAGAATGCACAAAGCCCTAGGTTCAATCCCCAGAACGTAGGAACAGAAGTGGAAGCATCTACCTATCTTCTAGCACAGAGAAAGTGGAGGCAGGAGGATCAGAAGCTCAAGATCATCCTTTACTACATAAGGAACTGGGGGATGGCCTGGAATAGAGATCTTGTTTGAGAAACAAAAAGAAAGGAAGAAAAGGAGGAAGGTATGTGGGTAGGTAGTAAGGTAGGGAGGCGGGTAAAAGGGAAATGGGGAGGAAGGGAAAAAGAGTGTGTGTGTGTGTGTGTGTGTGTGTGTGTGTGTGTGTGTGTGTGTGTACACATGTGCATGTGTGTGTGTGGTGTGCTAGAATGAAGCACTCATTGCAGAAACTGATTATGACACATATTACCCACTCAAATCATTGGAACACTGAGGGTTTTAATGTACCCATTAATAAATGATAATAAGCTACAGCTTTTCAGAGAATAAAGGTCCCATCCATGTTCCATGGACTTCTTCAGATGTTTATAAGCAGCTCCAGTGTCTTTATTCATTTCTGCAATCAATATTCTTCCCATCCCTGTGATGAATGAGTGACCCCACCACCCCAACTCCAATACCCCAGACTCCATTAGTGGCTAGAGTATCTCAACCTATAGTATTAATCCCAGCAGACATGGCTGTCTCTAGGAAGCCATCCCTGTCCTGAGGATAGCACTGAAAATGTAGAATGGTCAGAGGATCACTGACCATTTTCCCCTTGGTCCAGAGACTCTAAACTTCTGGGAGTAAAGACTCACTTCATTTGGGCTTCTTATTTAATATCTCTTTGGAAATAGCTTGGCACACTTACACAATTTTGCATGGCATATTTTGAGATGAGATGCTACTGTGTACTGAGGGTTGTATTAGGTGAGATAGAAGTTGTCTACCAAAATCTGCCTCTCCAAAAACTTGAACTGTATGAATCGATACCGGGAAGCAGCGACAGGCACATTGTCCAGACCTAATGGTGACCAAGAATGGCGTATAATAGAAAATTAGACTGTGAGCAAGAAAAAACATATTCTTCTGGGTTGGATTTCCAAGGACAGGGTATAGCTTTTCTTCTTTTTTTTCTTCTTCTTGTTCTTCTTCTTGTTCTTCTTGTTCTTGTTCTTGTTCTTGTTCTTGTTCTTCTTCTTCTTCTTCTTCTTTCTTCTTCTTCTTCTTCTTCTTCTTCTTCTTCTTGTACTACTACTACTACTACTACTACTCACACACACACACACACACACACACACACACACACACACTTGTATGCACAGGAGTATGGAGTTTTGGCAGATGGGGGTGCAGTACCATGGACAGGGCTTCAGTTTCAAACAATGCTGTTGAGGAAAAACCACCCTGGGATCAGAGCTTCAGTATTAGAAGGTCATGGGAGCAAGAAATAAGCCTCCGTGGGGTCAAACCACTGAAATTCTGTGATGTATTTGTCATGGCAGGAGGCCTGGTGCTCACAAATGCAGCAGAGATTATAAGATAAATAGCAGATAAGTCAGTAAGCACTCTTATCTCCTCGTGGTAAGTACTCAATAAATGTTAGCCTGGAGAAGAAGAGGAGGGAGGAGGAGAAGGGAGGAGGGAAAGGAGGAGAACAAAGGGAGGAGGGGGGGAAAGGAGGACAATGGAAGAGAGAGAATTGTGAGGAGCAGTCTGAAACCAATACGGCTCGGGCATTTTTTATCTTCCCTCAGACCTCAAATTTTAACTTAGTAAAAGATGAACTTTGTGTATTGGAAGAGAGGGTCACTCCCTTTATGAATGATTGAATGGATAAATGAGTGAGAGACGTGTAAGAGGAAGGGAGGGAGAGGGAGAGAGGGAGAGAGAGAGAGAGAGAGAGAGAGAGAGAGAGAGAGAGAGAGAGAGAGATCATGAGCTTCTTGTACTTTAATCCTCTAACCTTGCATAAGCTACAGCAATCCATCCACATGCATGCTGGACTCTGCTGCAGCATCTGGGGCTTCCGGCATACCTCCTGGTGTACAGCCCACCAGAGAGATCTTCTGCTCTAAGGCAAAGGGCAAACCATTGTTCCTCTGGAGAGATCCATACACCAATCTCTAGGACCTATGAACGTGTCACCTGACACAAAAGGAACTTTGTAAGTGTGATAAGGATCTTTAAGGAGACTGTCCTCGGGAATCATTGCAACCCCTACCTCATCCCAGGGGAAAGCAGTGAGTAGGAGAGACAATATGTTGATGGGAGCCAAGATCAGCAACTCAGAAAGAGATTACAAGATGCCCCACTGAAGGTTGTGAAGATAGAGATGAGGTCTCTAAGGAACACAGTGACCATGGACACTAGAAAAGCAAACTCATCTTCATGGTATTTTATTATAGAAAATACCTATCTATTTTAGATCTATTATAGAAAAAATAGATCCCCACAGCTCACCTGCTTGGCTTCTTCACCTTGGCTTCCTACATGGTTCACAAACAGATAAGCTATGTCTCCAGGCTCTCCAACCAGAACCCCTAGAGCAGAGAAACAAGTCCCTATTCTGATGTGCAGAGCCTCTTCAGGGCTCAGCTGCCCAACTCTGCGATCCAACCATTATCCATCAGAAACCAAACCAGCCATGACAGTGCACTAGATAACTACTAGCTCTATTAAGCTGGGAAATGACTTCTCAGCAATGTAAAGGATTTTACAGTCGTCAGATCACTAATCCATCACTGGGAAGGCTTGAAAGTTTTTCCCTTAAGTTCTTTACAAGGTAGCCAATTAGGCAGAAGACATCATCAGACAATAATTTTTTAATTGCAATTTCTATGTCTGCCAGAATTGTTTCCTGTGTTCACAATTAAATGAAAGGAGTTTTCCAATTCACTTCCTGTTTTTAAACGATGATAATGAAGGCGGGGAAGATGGCTCAATAGAGACTGTCCCTGCCACATGAGCCTCAGGACCTCAGTTCAGATCCCCAACACCAATATAAAAAGCCAAGTGTGTCAGTACACATATATAACTCCAGAGATGGGGACAAAGGCAAGACAATCCCCCACACCCATTGGCAGGCCAGGCTAACCAAATTGATGAGTTCTATGTTCAATGAAAGACTCTGCATCAATACATAAGGTAGGAAGTGATTGAGGTCTCTGGATTCCATATGCACGTACACGTATGTACATACATACACTCATATGAACAGGTACATACACCATATACATTTACATAGATAAGATGATAGAAGATAAGATAAGATAGATAGATAGATAGATAGATAGATAGATAGATAGATAGATAGACAGATAGACAGACAGATAGATGAGAGAGAAAATAGGATGACTCCTCAGATGAAATCATCCTTCCTCTTCTATTACTTCAACAAGGGGGCAATACTAGGAAGATCTTCCAAGTTAATTGTTTGCTCCCTCAGATTCATTCGTTGAAATGATAACCCTAATACTTCAGAATGTAACTGCACTTAAAGATGCAGCTTTTTAAAAGGCAATTCAATTGAAATGAAGTCCATTAGATTCAAATGAAGTCAGTAGTGTAAGTCCTTATTCATTACAGCTGGTGTCTCAAGAAAATGTGTCCGTCAGCTTTCCTTTACTCTGGCAAACACCGGGGATAATTAGGTTACCAAGAGAAAAGATTAATTTGTGCCTTGTGGTTTTGGAGTTTACAACCCATAAGTGATTGGTTCTTGGGTCTGCTGTGAGTTAACCACATGATGGCAAGAGTGTATGGTGAAAAAGAATGACTCAACTCAAGGTAACCAGAAAGGGCACATCTCCCCCGATTTAAGCCCTCTCATGAGCTGCACTTCTTTTATTATTATTATTATTATCTATATTCTTTGTTTACATTCCAAATGATTTCCCCTTTCCCAGTTCCCCCCTCCCCATAAGTACCATAAGCTTCTTCCCTCTACCCATTCCCCAGTCACCTTCCTCCCATTTCTCTGTCCTGGTAATCCCCGACAGTGCTGCATCAAACCTTTCCAGGACCAGGGCCCTCTCCTTACTTCTTCTTGGGAATCATTTGATATGTGAATTATGTCTTGGGTATTCAGAGCTTCTGGGCTAATATCCACTTATCAGTGACTGAATTCCATGTGTATTCTTTTGTGATTGGGTTACCTCACTTAGGATGATATTTTCCAGTTCCAACCATTTGCCTAAGAATCTCATGAATTCGTTGTTTTTAATTGCTGAGTAGTATTCCATTGTGTAAATATACCACATTTTCTGTATCCATTCCTCCACTGAGGGACATCTGGGTTCTTTCCAGCTTCTGGCTATGATAAATAAGGCTGCTATGAACATAGTGGAGGATGTGTCCTTATTGCATGCTGGGGAATCCTCTGGGTATATGCCCAGGAGTGATATAACAGGGTCCTGAAGTGTTATGCCCAGCTTTCTGAGGAACCTGCAGACTGATTTCCAGGGTATCTGTACTAGCTTGCAATCCCACCAGCAGTAGAGGAGTGCTCCTCTTTCTCCGGATCCTTGCCAACACCTACACTTCTGGGGAAATCAGTATCCCGGACCTCAAGCGGTACTAACAGAGCAATAGTGTTAAAAAAGTGCATGGTATTGGTACAGTCACAAGCCTCACTTCTTAAGGATATCTACCACCTTCCAGGAACACGAAGGTGAAGACCAATCCTTTAACACATGGGCTTGTTACGATCCAAACTATGGCAGAAGAAGTGGGGACACTGACAGATACCAGGGAAGACTGGGGGAAGACAACAAGAGTCAAAACAATCTTCCGTAACAAAGGAGTAACAGCCTCAAGGGGAAGTCACCAACCAACCTTGTTCCCCCTGGAAGAAAATGAAGTTCTATGTGGGAGGACCCAGGATGTAGTGCTTTATTACGGCAGCCATGGTGACCCTAGAAGGATACTGACTATCTCAGCATCTTAGAATATGCAGGAAAGCGCTGTCTACCAGACAGACCTATGAAATCCATGTGGGTGGATCTTATATTTCCAGTACATCGATCTCTTTCATAAAAGCACCAGTTCAGTATCTCAGATTTCCTCTACCATGTCATCAACTAATCAGGTGTCATAAACCAACAGTTTCTGAGTCTTTACTAGCCTTCATACCTTTTATCCATGAGGCACTATTGTTCTTAAACAATAATAATAAATAATTAAAATTATTGTTTAAAAAAAAAAGCAAGGGCAAGGAAACTGAGGCTCAAAACAATTTGGGGCAAATAAGAGGCCAAGCAGACACTATGGAGTCTATACCCAAGTGGCTCTCAAATTCATCCAGTTCCCTCAAATCTTGCAGCCTCTCCCTACGGCTGTGTGCTATGTGTTACCAATAATCAGTGAGAAGAGAAACAAAGATGAACAGAATCCCTTTAAGTCTCCGTCAAGCTAGCAAGCTCTCACGTGGGAAAAAATACAGGAGAAGGAAAAGAAAGTGCATGCTTCTTCAGGTCTATGTAGAAGAGAGGAATATGGCTGCCTGTGGAGTAGGCATTCACATCATTTGCCCTCTCTTGGTAATATTGCTGCTTCTGCAGCCATGGACTGTGATAAACACGTTGTAATACATTAGCAAGAGCAGTGCCTTTCTATAGCTAGCAGAATTCCTGAGAAATGGTTTTTATGGCACGGATCTCCTTGGAGACCTTAAATAACAGCCTGGAATATATGGTACAGAGAGCGCAGGGCTTATTACGTTAGCCGCAGCCTGGACTCGTGCAATTTATAGTTTCTCTGATAAATTAGGATCCATTCAGCTGCTACGTCTTATGCAGGATGGTAGAATTGTCTTTTCCACGTTGAAGGATTAGAAATGGGCAGATGGTTTGGCTGGGTCGTGAGAGCGGCAATCCAGGCCGTGTGAACCTGAGACAAGGCATCTGTTTGGGGAAACTGCTCTCCTCCCATTCCTCAGTACCTTCTCTCGCGGGAGCCAGATCTGAAGTCAGCTACCTCACCTTTCATCAAGAAGACATATTTTCAATACCATTTTTGTCCCTTACTTAAGGATACACGAAGACGCACATAAATTCAAATCCCACTTTAGAATCCAGAAACAAAGGGATGGCATTTTCCAAGGAACCTGGGAATATACTATTCCCTATTTTCTGTGAGTTTAATTAAGCTAACATCTGCTTTTAGTGGCTGTAGCTGGACCTGTTCTCCATCCACCTAGCCAATCTGATGCAGTTGAAAATAGGATTTTTGCAAGCTGTGAACAGAGAGCTCGGGAAAAACTGGGAGTTTGTGTTCCTGACTCTCAGCCAGTTAAGTGGAATATGTTAGCTCGAAGAGATTAAAAAAAAATCTTTTTAAGACAGGAAAAGGGTCATCGATGAGATTTCATAGTAGTCATTATTCCAATGAAGTGTAAAAAACAAGACCCAAGCCCCTGCAGGAGCTGACACCATCTTTCAATTGAAAACCTGGTATAGATTTTAGCGTTTGGATGCTGGAGCCCTTCCAGGTCCCATCTGACTGTTAATCTGCAAAAGATGAAGGATTTACACAAGGGCCTGGACTCCAAAGTGCCATTAAGTTCTATTGGGTCAATAATTTCTAAAAATGAATCCAAGCAACCAAGTCTGGGAAGCTTATGGACATCGTTAGCCTGTTTCATTGACAAAGAAATGGGAAGTATAGACCTGGGCTTAAGGGACAGAAATTGGGGCGGGGAGGGGGGGGGAATGTGCTTAACACAAGCACTGGGGGAGGGAGAGTGAAACATGAGCTATTTCTGTTAATCCCAGAGGCCACTCCGTTTTCTGTCGTAAGAAATGCTCTCTAACTTGTGAATACATGAGATAGCTCGCCGCAGGATGAGCATCCTCCTTCCCTGTCAGGTGTTCCTGTGACAAGTAAGTATCCCATCTTGTCACTGAGCCCCCAGGAAGGACATCAGTCAGATAGTGAATTGATATCTAGTGTTGTAAGGGAGAGCTAACAACTGGTACCTCAGAACATCAGCTATTGGGACAGAACTGTCTGGAGCATTTCCTGTTGACAGTCCATGCTGGGCCAGATAAAAGGTCATGAGCCTATCAGGAGTTTCTATTAAGGATCACCCTAACTATTCCAGGTAAATGAGAGGTTAATCTAGCCTGCTTACTGTTATGTAACCTTCAACATGATTCCCAGTGGTTTGTCCCATAAAAAAAAAAAAAATCTGGATGCAACTCTCATGAATGCAAAAGTCCCAAGTGCACTGACTCATCAAAAAGAAGCCAAGAGGGACAAACTGAAAAGATGGTACAAAAGGACTCAGGGATTGACCCAAAGGGGCTGACCTACACCTCAGGCAGGAAACACACGTCTAGATTCCTTTGTTCTCACAGTGACCCAATAGTGGAAGTTTCAATGACTCCCATTCTACAAAGTTTGAAACTCGGTAATATTATGCTGTGCTTCACCTGCCAAGCTCTGGGGATATAGACTTTATGGAAAAGCTTAGATTGATAAATCTCTCTTTCAAGCCAGTACTCAGCTATCAGGGCCCATTGCATTCCTCAACAGGGACAGATTAAAGACATCAGACATCAAGGCCTACCATGGTAGCTACCTGAGAAGAGACCCACAGAAAGCCCAAGAACCTCATAGCAGACAGCTAGATGATTTAGTGGGGCTGTTAACATTTGCTCTGGGGCCCTCAGAAGTGTTAGTGCTCCTTTAAAGGCATGTGCCTGTGTGGCATTGCTAACATCCTCCCCACGCTGTCTTATCCTTCACTCAAGATTATCTCTCTGTAGCTAAGCTCTTCCTCTTGTCATTGGTTTCTTACACTGAGACGATTCCTAATACTGGGTTATTAGCTGAATTATAAGTAGCTTCATTACTTACTTACTCAATGTGGATGCTTATTGTCAGTCTTCTGCCTGAGTGGCCCTCCATGCCTTTCTCCATCGATGCTTGAAGTGGTAAAGTTAGAATAACGAGAGGTCAGTCAGTCTCACAGAGACCTTCTGTATCAGAGGTCTGCTGCTGGCATCTGTCCTGAAGACAGAACTGCAGTGCCTAGTCATATTTATCGTGACCCAAGCCATTTGTTATGGTGCTTGAGGTAAAAATTCCCAAAGAGTATATGTATGTGTATGTGTGTGTGTGTGTGTGTGTGTGTGTGCATGTACGTGTATGTGTACATGTATGTGTATATGTATAAAGTTCAAATGGTTGGAAAATGAGTCTCCCAAATATCGAACATCAGCAGTAAGGCATTCCCAAAACTACCAGATTCTTTGGACTGATGGCAACATTTCCAGCCAGTGCTTCATGCTAAGGAGTGAGACAGTATACAGTGAGTATAAGTTTCTGGGGAACATGCTCACCATTAAAGCCACATTCGTATAATTGGTAGTCCAGAGACCATGGCCCCATCCCTGCCAACATATGCTTCAGAAAAGGATTAATCATATTATCTCCTGGACATCTGCCTGGACTTTCCCTGTTGTTACAGCTTCCTGAGAGAGCGCGATCACATGTCAACACACTCGATCTCAGCTTGTGTGATGGGGTATGGTTCATATATGTTTCTGTCTCTCTGACTCAACAATACAGTTTTGAGCATTGACCTAGCCCCTCTCCCTTCCCACATCCTCTGTCTAACACCCATAGCTCCTTGTACCAAGACTGGGGAGAAGTTTTTCTTCAGGCTTCTTTCTCAAAGGAAGCAGAGCAAGGCAAGGGGGCACATAGGTTAGCGACTCTCTCAGATCTCAGTGCTCCTGCAAGAGTTATCGATTGGGACTGGACCAGTTCAACTATTAACAAGGTTAAGGGTGATAACCACCCAGTCTGTAAAACGTCACCCACTTTGGTGTGTTGATGGGCATTTTTAAACAGATGATTCACGTTCAGTAACACTAAGACACTATTATTTACTCTGCACGAAGCATAAAGTCTGGAGATAGCAAGAACTGACAGTAGGTGCTGGGGGAGAGAGAGCTCCGGGACACGCTGACGGAAGTACAGAGACTTCCCTGGAGGGCTCGCAGTTTGCCTCTTGTCATCCATCCAGGAAGGACACACACATGCTCTTGGTAGTGTCCGGTTGTCGGAGCAAAACACTGAAAGTGATCTAAATGTCCATTGATACAGGAATGACCAAATAAATTCCAGCGTCCTTGTTCCCTAGAGTCCTGCAGGATCACTGATAAGCACAAGATGTATCTGCTCGTAACCCATGAGCACATTGCCAATATGACCTCTGTGAATTCAGGAACTTGGATTTTTTTTCCTGTTAGTTATTCATTGTGCTCTCAGTAATTTTGAGTGACATCTGGCATCTAATAGCTACTGAATAATTACTTCCTGGGTATATGGGAGAACAGTGAAGATGCACGTTGAGGAATACATATCTGTAATATGATACATTTATTTGTGAACATTTCAGTCTAGAAAAAGGAAAGTGGTAGATTGCATTTTCCATAAATGTCTGCTTGTGTGTTAAAACTCAGGCAAAGATTCATAAGGCTACAAAGTGATAACTGACTGTGTACAGGTAGGGAGAAAATGAGGGGTTTAGCCTGAACAGTAATGTGTTCATTCTTATAAGGAGACTATTGGCATATTATTTAGCTAATAAAAATAATTTTGAAAATTTAACTGCATGGTTAAAATTATAGTGTTTGTTACTGAAGGGAAGGAAACCAATAAGTCACAGGAGCATGTTCCAAAATTCTCCTTGGTCTCCTTTGAAATAATATGAATCCCAGAGTTGAAGAGAGAACTCAACCTTCGGGACCAAAAAGAAGTGGGATCTAGGAGGCTTGGAAGGTGTCTGAAAAAGTCAGGATACGAAAGTGAGCACTACAATGTTAACGTAGTTTTCTAAACACTGGCCAAAATAGGAAAGGAATAACAGAGATAGGTTAGAAAGAAATCAACAGGCCAGTTATGGTGGCACACGCCTTTAATCCCAGCACTCAGAGGCAGAGGCAGGCAGGTCTTCGTGAGTTCAAGGTCAGCCTGGTCTACAAAGTGAGTCCAGGACAGTCAAGGCTGTTGCAGTCTAAAACCCTATCTCAAAGGAAAATAATAATAATAATAATAATAATAAAAACAAAAAACAATTTAAAAAACTAGGACAATGAGTTTGTCCCTAACCCTGTTATAGCTGAGTTATAAGGAGATGTACTATTTGAGAGGAAGTGCTTGTTTGCTTGTTTTTATTTAAAAATAATAATAAAAACAATTAATTGGTTTTTTTTTTTAAAGAAATTCTGGTCTTGAAGTAATTTTGAGATGCCCAATTAGAAATATCCAGTAGGCAGGGAGCTATTGGTAAAATCATGGGAGATACTAATTTGGAAATAATGTGGGCACAGGTGAGAGTAAAGCAATGTAATTTGAATGGATTCTCCATTTGGTGAAAACTCCTTTCTGGTGATACCTTATGAAGAGGAGACAGGTTAAAAGTTACTGTCACCACCTCTCAGAGGAGTGCCCATGGATTGTCCCCTAAAAAGGCCAAGCCTGCCGGGCAGTGGTGGCGCACGCCTGTAATTCCAGCACTCTTGGAGGCAGAGGCAGGTGGATTTCTGAGTTCGAGGCCAGCCTGGTCTTCTACAGAGTGAGTTCCAGGATAGCCAGGGCTATACAGAGAAACCCTGTCTCGAAAAAACCAAATCCATCAACCCCTGACCCTGGATAACTTGAGTCAACAGGAAGCCTCTGCTAACCAATTATTAATTGGTTAATTATTAATTATTGTCAAGAGCTCTGATAACAATTTTGTAGTCAGCTGCAATTGATTGCTGAGACAAAGATGTCTTTAGTCTGTAGTCATCCTTGCCTGCAAGAGTTACCATTGGTTGCACCAAACTTGATTTCCTGGGAGAGGCCTCTTGCCCCTTGAAGGAATACAGAGCTGGTTACTGGACAAAGCTGCCTGAGAGAGTTATGTGCAGAAGAATCACAAATGACCGTTTTCGAAGCCTGGTGTCAGGATGATGCATCTTCAAAAGCAGCGGAGATTGATACCCAAAAATTTGCAGAAAGGCTAAGCTCGTTCAGTTTCAAACTGTTCTCGGTTAAAATGCACACAGACCCCAGGACAAGGAATTCATAGCCAGTGTGTTAATGTTCGAGTCATCTCAAGTGAGAGTAAACTCTTAACTTTGACTCTTCAGGTCTCTCTAGGGACCTATTTCCACACTTGTAGATGGTTGACAATGTCTGTCTTGCAGAATTGTCATAAGTCAAGGAAATGATGTATGTAGATCCCATGACACCAAATACTTTCAAACAAACTCAGCTGTCTTTATCTTTACTACTGCCAAAAGGGACAAAGAGGTAGGATTCCTCAAGGACTTACATGAGAGAGAGAGAGGCAGGGCTGCCCTGTTTCATGGCTCTGTCTCACCAGTCAAGCCCACACAAGCCTACATGATGACAATATTGAGTTTCTTCTGTGAACATCCAGATCTTGGTCACAATCCAAGTTTATATCTGACACTAAACGAGTAATACAGGAAAAGAGCAAAACCCTAGGTCTGAAGAAAGGAAAACCAAAAGCAGAAAAGGCTCTCTGCCAAAAAAGAGGACATTCCCCCAAACATTCACCAGTGACCTTGTAGCTTCTAACCCACAGGGCTTCTCTCCTTGCTCCCTGGGACGGAGCTGCTCTGGGCATGCGCAAAGAGTAGAAGAGATTTAGGAGGACGTGAGAACAAGAAGATGAGAGATTTGCGTGGATCCGAGAAGCCAGACCCCACTGTCTCACATCACTGCACTGCGCGTGAGCACCTGGTCATGCAGTAGGGCCATTTGTCCTTCAGTATGTTCCAGCCACATGGTGCCAGAGGCTTGAGTGGATGCCCCCAACCTTTCCACGTTGTGTTTGGAGACTTGACTGTCAGATGGACCTGTCATTTTAAGAGCTAGAAATATGAGCATCTGTCCCTTGTGTAACTTGCCTAATAACCCCGAGCCAGAAAATGAACTGTGTGCCCAACTATTTCAGAACCTTTTTAACTGACCCTTCCAGGCCTCCTTTTCTTCCTTATTTAGCCAAATATATGGTGACCTGTGAATACATTTGACAATGGTGTGAAATGGTTAGAAAGATGAAAAACACACCCTAAATCCTACTGTCTTGTTCCCTGTTCTCCTTCAGGCCTGTCTCTACATTTTCGAAGCCTCCGTTTCTTCACGTATAAAGTAGTAAACCAAGAGGCCATCACTCTCAACGTTACTGTTGGTATCTCTGTCATAGGTGTGTTTTGAGGACTCAGTGGTAGGTGGCGGGCGTCAGCCTCTTATGGGCAACTCTGACTTGTTGAGCGGTGCCTATCACGCTTCCCGTGTGAGCTCAGCCACCACAGTGTGGTTAGCCCTGTCAAGAGCAGTTCACATCCATGAGACTGTAAGGGAGCTCGGAAGCTGAGTGGCCTGCATTCTGAACATTCCTCGAAATTTCATTTCTCCTCAGTGCCAGCATGCATGCGCTCAGTAATTCTATTATTTAATTCTCATTTTTAGGACACCATTGAGTCCTCATATACATATCATTTACATATGGCTTTTGAAACGATGATGGCACACCACAGTGACCACACATCCTTGATTTTCTTGGAGAGCCTAACTCCATTCTTTGTCTGTGAAAGGCCCTGATTTGCTAAATGCGTAGCTAAATTGGATTTAATTGTGTAGAGCTGTAAGATTTCCAAATATGTAATTTTAAAAATCAAGCACAAATTTTTGGGTCCTGACTTTTTATTCTGAAAATGACGGTAATGAGTATGTGTGATTTTTGAAAGAATAGGTTCTAACGATCCCCGTGTTGGTAACAACACATTAACAACAACAAAAAAAAAAAAAGTTGCAAGAGCTTTTGACCTAGAGATTCCCTTTCCCGCTAAGGAAGCTAAGAAAAGTGGTTTGCAACCTGGTTAACAGAATGCTTGACGTGGGCATAAGCAACCAGGACCCAAGCATTCTGAAGTACTAATGACCTTTAGACCCAGTGGGCTCAGGAGACACTGATTTCTGCTCATTAAAGATAATATGAAAATATGAGGCAGAAAACAAACAGGTCATTTCGTGTATTAAAAATAAAAATACATTGAATACATCTGAGTGCTATTTGTAATTGTTTAGGACCCAATATAGGCCATCTGTGCCAAAGGCATTTTCTTTGAATCCAATGATTTTTTTTTTGAAACAAAGCAAATTTTGATATCTTTACTATTAATGGGAATGTGGAATGATTTACAAGAGGGGACCATATCTGCTGTGTCTCAACAGGAAAATACTAGAACTGGCCATCGTTTAGGTTTTGAATGAGGACATGCTACGCTCTCCATTCCTGAATTCATTGTATACCAGATACATACATGACTTGAGGAAGATCACGGACTTGTGTTTATGACTGAACTGACTGGCTACAGGGTTCTGTTCATGCCCAGTGGATTACAGGACTGTTCCATTCTGTTTTATTCTGAACACAGAAAAATCTTTAACAATTGGCACAGATGTTTTAAAACCAGTCTTCTGTTGATATTTACATGTGGCTTCGAGTTTAGTGGGGTTTGTGTAATTGTTTCCCCACATTTCATCTGCACCATTTGGATGGGGCAGAAGAAATCATAGCCCCTGTCTGCACATAATGTCACCACTCACTACACACAAGAACAAGAAGTTCCTCACAATACAACTACACTTTTATATAGTCCATATGATTCAGGTAACACACAACTGTGTCCAAGGAAGTCTCTGATGGGAACCTCAGGGTGATTTGTCTTCAAATACAGAAAAGTCTTACAGAGGAGAAAGATGGTTCCCTAAATACTTCTGCCTCAACATTCTACTGGAGAAGTTCTGTAAGAGTCTGTGAGTGTGAGAGTGTTTCTGAACCCTAGCAAAACCCTGTGGAGAAGTTAGAACTCAGGCTAAGTTCTAACCTGGGCTCGATTTTTCCGAGTTAAAATGGTAGAGATGCTACTGTAAGAAGAAATGTATATTACAAAAAGGACAGGGTTGGGAGTAGGTTGCTAGTCACTATGTATACATGCTAAGCCTCAAACTTTGGTACCTCTGAATATAATCCTGAGAAATATGGTCTTTACAGAAATAATTGTCAGAGCATTCATACTGAGATCATCTTAGTTTGAGGGTGAATAAACATCTTTAGACAGAAGGAAGAAGACAAATATACAGGAGGAAGGTCAAGTGAAGAGGGAGTCAAGGACTAGTGTAATGACTGGCCACAAGGCAAGGGACACCAGGAACTTTCAGAAGCTGGGTGATATAAAGTTCTTTCCAAAGCCTTCAGGAGGAATGTGATCCAGATTTGTCATTTACAGCCATCAGAACTACAAGAGAACGCATCACTCTTGTATTATGCCTTCGTTGGTAGTAATTTGTTTCAGCAGGAAGTGTTTTGAAGGATGATTGGGAGGGAGGAGGCCCCACCCCCGCTGTTTGTGTAACACAGTTATTTACTGGAGTGGGGGAGATTCAGAGGAACCAAGAAAGAGATATTGAAAGGATGCTGCTTCAGAAATAGGCACAAAGGTTAAAGTGAGCCCTTTGAATAGAAATGGGAAAACACAAGTATGTCTGAGGCACAGTCAGAATACTAGGACTAAGTACAGAATTATGTGTAAGATGGATTTTTTCCCAGGGAAACTAGAGAAAGGAAATGTAGTGGTTTGAATGGGGTTGCCTCCCCCCACCCCCATGGACTCATGTGTTTGAATGCTTGGCCCATAGGGAGTAACACTGTCAGGAGGGGTGGCCTTGTTGGTGGAAGTGTGGCAATGATTGTGGAATGGTGGGCTTTGGGTGCTCCTAGCTCTTAAGCTCAGCCCAGTATAGAAGAAGCAGTTTCTCCCGGATGCAGTCAGAGCAAGAGAGGCAGAACTCGACACTTCTTCTCCAGCACCACGTCTACCTAGAAGCTACCGTGCTTCCTGCCATGATGACAATGGACTGAACCTCTGAAACTATAAGCCAGACCCAAGTAAATGTTGTCCTTTATGAGAGTTGCTTTGGTCATGGTGTCTCTTCACCGCAATGGAAACACTAAGAATCTCCTTTAAAAAAAAAAAAAAAAAGGAACGAGGAATTAAGTCAAAGCGATGGCAAGAGTATTGAGGCTGCAGACCCTGGGTTGAGGGTCTTATGATTAACCGGGGTTTTAAAATTAGCTAGATGGACTAGAGACCAGAAGAGAGAAGTATAAATCAGCCTGTGGAAGACTTTGAAACTACAGAAGAGAAGCCAATTGATGAGACCATGAACTTCTCAGAAAGCAAAGTGGACCACACATTTCCAAATGACACCACTTATTCCAGTAGGAGTTAACACCTACTTGTATAAAAAGGTGCAAGAAAGCTTGGTGTGCTGATCATTTTTGAGCACTCACTATGAAATGAAGAACAGAAACAGAAACTATGAGAGACTCAACAAAGAAAAGGACAAGTCAAGTGTATTGTGTATCTTATAGTGTCCTGAATCAGGTCCTCTAGCAAATCAGACCCCAGGGTATTAACATACTATAACCAAAGAGTCCATGCTATCCTGCAGGTGTGATGCAAAACTCTAGTTCAACAGCTTGGGTAAGTTTGTGAAGTGAACTAACCCGTCACCTGCAATGAACCATCATTTGTAGAAAGGAATCAGAACTTGTCTTTGTTTACCAGGGAGGCTGAGCAGCACTAGCTTGCTGATGTAGTGGGATTTACAGACAATGGCCCCAGAGAACCAGGGGAAGGGAAACAGCCTGAAACCATGGGGAAGCTAGTGACAGGATGTAACAGTGGCGTAAGGGAAAACAAATTCACCAAGTGACAATTTTGCCTGTTTTGCTGTTCCATCCAGGGACAGACCTTGCCTCGTGGGGCCTTCAGTCACTCCCTGATTTGTTCTAGTAATTATCTATCAAACATCCTCCAAAGAGAATTCAAGGAATGATATTAATCCAAAAAGTATACACTGCCTCTGATTTCTGGTCCTTTTTGTATATACTCCAGGGTATTTTTTTTAATGTTTTTTGAGAATGTGCAAGGAAATGCCAGTCCAAGATAATTTTGTATACAGATCCTTACAGAGCATCAGGAGGAGAAATTATGAGAGAGACTAGAGGTCACCAGGGCTGTTGTCTGCACAGGGTAGCCAACATGGACGCCATAGCAAGTCCTCAGTGCATCTTTTGCTCCTCTTCTTTAATTTTATTTTTATTCTTCTCTCATATATTACGTCTCAGACACAGTTTCCCTTCCCTCTCCTCTCCCCCAGATCCATCTCCATTATGCCTCCCCTCAGAAAACAACAGGCTTCCGAGGGACATCAACCAAACATAACTTAACAACCTACAATAAGACCAGGCATATACCATCACGTAAAGCCTGGACAAAGCAATGCAGTAAGAGGAAAAGTATCCCACAGTAGGCAAAAGAGTCAGGGGAAGTCCCAGATCCCACTGTTAGGATGCCCACAAGAACATCAAACTATTCAGCCTTAACATAATACATACGGGACCTAGGTCAGCCCTCTATAGGCTTCCTCATCTCCATGAGTCCCCAGGAATCCCAGTCAGTTAACTCAGTGGGCCACATTCTCCTGGTGTTTCTCTGATCCCTCTGGTTCCTCCAATCCTTGCTCCCCTCTGATCCTTTTTTCCCCTGCTTGGAAGGACTCTCCGCCTAATGTTTGGCTGCAGTACTTGGCATTTGCTGCCACGAGTTGCTAGATGAAGTCTCTCTGGTCTCCTGCATCACTTTCTCTTAAATAGTAAAGCCCCCGCTTTACAATTTAGCCGAGAATGTCCGGCAATATACTCACAGGATAGAAGACACAGAATATCTAGATGCCCCAGCCTCTCCTGTCTCCAGGGTCTAAGCAGTCTCTTCCAGTAACTTTGCCCTATCCTCCAAAAGACTGTTAAGAGCTTATTAGAAGTTTAAAATGTTACCCCCAGGGTTCCACAATCATGTGTAGGAGCTGAGGATTACATTGTGAAAGGAAGTATGAAAAAAAAATACGTGCCCATTTTGTGGAAGATTAGACAATGTGCAATAATGGTTACCGTGGTTACGGCGACGCATGAATAGACAATACCATTTGAATGGCCACTTGTGAATTGTTGGGTTTCATGGAATCAGGAGGGGCCTCGATTTTCTAGGAGTCTTGATGAAGAAGATGCTGGGTGTGATTTTGATGGAGTTAAAAACTAAACTAAGAAAGGAGACAAATATTTACTCCAACTTCAGAAATCAGAAAGTTCCATTAATTCACTCAACAGATATTTATTGACTAATTGCCATGAGACAGACACTGAACTAGAAAATCCAGAAACTCCTTGAAGGCTAGGGAGGAGCAAAAATATCAGCCTTTGCTGCAGTCAGAAATGCTTTTGCCACACCATGGTGTTCCTCAGATGTGGAAAAACTTTTCCTTAAGGTTATAAAGTGATGACATACAACAGCTGTGGCCGAAGCCATGGAATAGTTGATGACAGTTACACACAGTGCCTTGGGGGGAGAAAATCCCCAGTGTCCCTTAGGAGAAGTGCCTGAGTTGGAAGAACAGACCCCAGGACTCTGCTATGTCCTTGTTCGGATCCTGGTCCTGCACAGACCTGGTGGGTAGCTCTTGTTCCTGACTTTTCTCACTTTTGCAGAACCTTGCCCCACCCCCCAGAACCTCATTCTACTTGGCTCAGCTGAGACACCCTGTCACAAGTCTAATTCCTATCTCACTATCCCAGAGGCAGTCTCACTAGCCAGAATCCCCAATGACTTTTCCACCCAAACCCCTTCTGCTGAGCTAGGAAAGAAGGACTATTCATGAGGTGGACAGAAATATGGCACCCTTAAGTCAATGCTAGAGCCCTGAATCCAGTCTTATCAGAGGCTAGCATGTCCTTGAACATTACATCACTTCCGGTTTGGCTGCTTTAAATGGAGTTTCTGTTACTTTAAACTGCATAAATATAATACCAAATACAAAAGAGAGCATACAAAGGCAATTCCAAAACCAACTCTATTACAAATTTATTTTTAGTAAGAAGAAAGTTTGGTGGTGCATGCCTGGAATTCTAGCACTCAGAAGGCTGAAGCAGGAGGAGTCTAACTTTGAGGCCAATTTTAATGAGTTCCAGGGCCTCCTAGGTTGAATAGCAAGACTCCTGTTGAGAGGAAGCAGAGAGAGGGAAGTAGGGAGAGCAGAATGAAGGATGGAGGGATGGAGGGAAACAGGAGGGAGGGAAGGAAGGAGGTATCTGAAGTCCTAAGGTCCAGTTTCCAAGCCACTAATGTTCACTAATGTGAACACTCTTCTCAATGTGCATCCTAAAATTACCCCAGTTGGAAGAGCTCTGCTTCCTATCAAGTTTTTTTTTTATGTATTTTTATTGTGTTTGTGAGGTTTGCTAGGTCTTCCCAATTACAAAAGTCATTTTCATTATAGAAAGTTTTTAAAAACATGTATTCTAGCCACCTATGGAGAAGCAACCTCTAATGCTATCCATGCTTCTGCCTCTCTAATACATAAATACATTTTTCAATTAACTCCCCTCAACCTTGTAATTGTATATGCCAGGCCCACATTTCTAGAGCAATCATTATTTCAACAAAGCATGCACTTAACAGGGATGATAGTCTAGTAAACAAATGTTCGGTCATCTCCTTTACCCAGAACCCTATTGATCAAAATTTAAGATTGTTTTCAGTTTTATGATGGTATACAAAACATTGCAAATATTATCAGCTTCTTGTCAAATCTTCATCTTTTAGAAGACACAATTCTTGTCAAAATAGTGTTATATTTTCAAGGCTATTTAACATGGGATGGTGATGTTTATAAGATATTCCCCCCTCCAAAAAAATGTTCTCTTTTTTTGTCCTTTTTTTTTTTGCAGTAACTGAAATAACTACATTTCTGAGATAATACTTTTGTGTGTGTTATTTCCCTGTCTGCAGTAACAATTCACCAAAAACACAGCATCTCCCAGCACTCATGAATTACCTCACAGTGTGCAAAGCTAGAAGTCCAGAAAGCTTGGGTGGGGGGCAGTAACTCCTCATAGGGTCTCAGAAGGCAAAGTCGAGGTGCTATATTGAGGCTGTGCTCTCCCTCTAGAAATCCTGAAGGGAAATTCCAATCTAGTTCCACTCTCCTTTATGTTATTGGAACAAGTCAGTTGCTTCTCACGACTGACAAATGACCCCCTTTATCTCCATAGCTACAAGAAGGGGTCTAATCTCTCTCACACTTGAAATGCCTTTGACATTTCCTAATGGCTCTCAAATCTCTGACCAAGAAAGTTCTACATAAAAACCCACGTTGCAATGGAACCCATGTGGGCGGCCCAGAATAAATTTCCTAACTTAATGTCTACAACCTTGACTATACATACACAGTATGTTTAGATATGTAATATGATGTATTCGCAGGTTCCCGTGGGTAGGATGTCCATGCCTCCCAAAAGATAAAACTACCAAAGTGCATTACATCACTGCCCTTTACAGTCTCCTGACCTTGAATCCTGGAATCACTTCAGAGTGGGTCAATTCGGTGTTCTTAAGTAAGCTGTTTAATACCCCCAACAAGTTCCCCATTGGTCAGAAAGATGGTCCTGTGAAACTTTCCAACATGTCTGTTGCTAGGAGACAGAGCATTCCATATCCTCAGGGATCCATTTCCCTTGGGAATGGCATGCCACGGGGATCCATGGTAATAAACTACATTGTGTCATGTTTTCAGGCACGTTGCCAGTCAAAAAAAGGAAAGTAAAAATTCAAGTGGTTTTCTATATAAATGTGGGTCCATAGATGGGATCTGCCCAAACAAACGTACGGCTGTGGACGTGCATATAAGCCTTCTTATGAGTCCTAAGTTTCTTTTGTTTTCACTCTTGTATCTAACTCATTTGTTCCTTATTAGTTTTCTGCAAAGATTTTCTTCTCCATGGCTAATTTCGAAGGAAATAGTGAGAGAGTTTTTCAGCAAAAGCAGTTTCCATGGTAACAGCGAAGTCTTTCTAAAAATAGCACATGATGTAATCAGCAAAACTTTAGCTACTGAAGTAACTTAAGAACATGAATCTGCACTGCTGTGAGAAGTTTGTTCTGTCATTCACATAGCATCTAAGACACATGGAGAGAATAGTCTGAATTATCTTTATTGCCCTGAGATTTGAGTTCTTCAAAGGCTTTTATGGACAGCTCCCAGCTGATCAGGCACCATAATTATTTTTAATATTGAGTGACGGAGAGTGAGACAGGCAGGAGGGAAGGTGAACCCCCACTTCATCTTGAGGCAAATAGTGCACTTTCTTTGACTTAGACCCTGAACCCTGTGTGAGGAAAAGATCCTATTCCAATTTGACTTGCCCACACCCCTTAAATTCTACAGCTAGCAAGCTGCCTACTCCATCTTCCTCGCTTTGTCTTGCAGGCTTTCTTTTCCTGACTGACTGATTCAAGGGTTGGTGGCAGAAGTAAAGACGAGAGAGGAGACCCATTCATTTTATTATTTCTCTTCCGTTATTGCTGCTGGCTCTCTCTCATATAATGAAAGAGAAGTGCAGACACCTGAGATTAAAACCGCTTCCCTTTTGCGTCTGGAGTTCTTTGTCCTCATTGTGTTTGACCTGTCAGTGGGCACAGCTGGGTCTCTATTTCCAATATCCTTTCTCCACACTTCATGTAATTAGAAAAGAGAATCAAGAACACCAGTCCCACCTGCTTCCAAGGCCATGTTCTCCCTGAATGGTAGGAGCTAGAAGTCAAAGAGGTGGTCACAGGGACCATTGTTCCCAGCTTGCATGTCACACTAGCCATTCCCTTCTGTCTGGCCACATCTCTGAATGCAGCCCGGAAACAATTTTCTATCCATGCAGCTGTGGGCCTCTCTGCTGCATCCTCTCCATATAGAATTTTAAGGCAACCCTCTCCACATAAACGTCAGTCTCAGCACCAAGTTCTTTGTCACTGATATCTATCAAGAAGAGCCCTAGAAATATATCTGGTTTGCTTTTAGATGTAAAATAGCAATCCCTGTTTCTTATCAGTCTGGGACTCAGAGAGATCCTCTGAAAAGAAACGCCTTCTATTTAGGGCCCATAGGTCTGGAGAGAGAGGGCTGGGCTATTGCATTTATTGTCGGTTTCTTAAATGTGTTTCTGTATCGGAGACACCATTAAAAAGAGTAGAGCCTCGACAATTTAAAAATCTATAGATTACAGGTGGCCGCACCAACTCACAGAGCAGCTTCTAAAGCGGCCTTCGTAAATAACCAGCTTTATAGATGGGCACTCGAAGCTCACATATTTTAAAAGGCCCTTTATGACATACTTTTAAGATCCATTTGTCTCTCATTACCTTCCATGGAACACTAACTCCTAAATATAGTCTCCGAAATGGCGCTGTACCCGGCCTACGAATTATCAAAGCAATATGCGTAATGATATAACTCAAACAGAAAAGCCAACCGTGACACCATGATGTGGGAAAGTGGGGTGGTTTTAGTTCCTACAATTATGCTTATTTATTTAGCCACCTGAATGGAGACACTCAGTAAAGAGTGCCCATTTTAAGTCTAATTAAAGAAATCCATTTCAAAGAGAGATGGAAGTGAGAGACAGATAGATAAATTAGGGAGGGCGGAGGGCCAATGCTATTCAGTGATGAGTCCAGGTGTTCTGGGTGGGTGGATGTGAAGATAGGAAGGCATCTTACTGCAGGAGGTATTTGTTCTGAGAGCAGGTGTTTGGCAGAGTAATGCCCAAATGGGCATCAGGCTGGTATTTTACTAAAGCTCCTAAAAACCCTTCCAATGTGTCCTGAATCCTCCCCTACTCTGTCTCTCAGTGGGGTGAGTCACTTTCAACCAACAGCACAGATCCTGTCTGAGCCTTCACATGTCCTTTGGCCTCCAACTAAGTTAGGCACTAGGACATCCTCTTTGGAGGTAGAACACAGTGAAAGTCCATGGTTGTTTTTGTTGGTTCCTTTAATGTAAGGTCTTGCTAGTCTTTACCTTGTCCTAAAGTTCAGACCACAGCCTTCAAACACATCTCCACTTAAATCTCCAATAGACAGATAGAACACATCAAAAATGCATTGGTTTTGCCACTTGGGACCCCTCTCCCTTTTTAAAAATCTCTCTGTTGGAACCTAGACAGCTTCTTCAGTGGTTCAAGCCCCCCCCCTAAAAAATTTCATTCTGATCCCTGTTTTGTTCTGTGCTCCCCTACCCCCTAATAGCAAGTTCTGTCATAAATCTGTTATCGAAGGTCTCACTGTCTGTTTAGATGTGTGCTTTCTACTCTCCCTCCTGTTACCTTTCTCCTGTTCTTGTGCCATTTAGCTGTCTGTTAAGCACAATGATCTTTTCAGACTACAAATTGGGTCAAGCGCTCCTTTGTATCTCACGGAATTAATTCCCTGGTTGATGGGTGCCAGCTATGACTATCCGTCACCAATGTCTCTCTTGTGCAGTCCACACTGGAAATGCTGACCCCGTTGCTATTTCTCCAAAGGGCCTTTCGTTCTCACACCGTTGCCTGCACACTTCTACGTTATCTGCCTCGAACGCTCAGCCCCATGTCTCTCACCTCATATGGGGTTTGGTTCCCAAAACACATCTCAGTGTAGCCTCTCCTAAGGACATTTTAACTCTCCATAGACTCCATGGCTGCTAGTACCTTCTTCCCCTCTCTAAACTTTTCTATCATCAAGAGGCCTTCTACACTTAGACTTTATCACAGATGTGTTGATCAGTTTCTTCTTCTCTAGAGATAAGCTCTGTGAGGGCAGGGGAATTCTGTGTTCAACCCTTAGAAACCACAACCAAAGATCAGGTCATGAATGTGTAACTGTCAGGAAGATGGGGTGTGACTCGCTTATCAAAATGCTACCATGAACAATGCCCTGAGTTTGATCCCTGACATCATAAGGAGGACGGACCTAGGGAGCCTGGAGCCTATTGTGGTAAGCAGAACAAATAAATTCCCCCACAAAACCAGCTACATCCCATTCTACGGATTCTGTAAAACAGTTACAAATGCAGCTGAGATTGTAAATAAGAAGACTTTGAAATCAAGAAACGATTCCAGATTTTTTTTCAGAGCAGCTAGGCATTACCACAATGGTACTTAGACATAGAAGGAAGCAAAAAAGAGGAGGTCAGAGGTATGCAAACTGAGGAGGGAAGAGAGTTTGAACAATTATCCATCGCCTCCTCTGAAGGTAACGGAAGGGTCCAGCAGCTAAGCCATGCCAATGACCTCAAGAGTCTAAAAGATAAGACAATTCTCGTTTCCAGAAGGCAGGAAAGCAATGGCAACAGCTTGGTTCTAGTTGGTCCAACCTGGGCTGCTTAACTCTCAGAAGTCTCAGGACACACTCACGTGCCACTATAAGCAGCTGCAACAGCAATGGAAACCCTTACTCTGTGAGCTACATTATTCCCCGTCTTTCTCAATTATTCCATTAGCACATTGCCAGCATAATTACACGATGACATTCTCTCTGTTCTAGCATGCACATACGGACATTCCATCTCTTGAGTGTCCATTGTTCAACATGGTGAGTATATTTTTAAGGGAAGACACGGAAATGATGAAATGTGTGCTTGTGATTCCTAACTGTGTGACTTTAGACATACTAACCCTTTAATTCCACATTTTCTTATGAGGAAAAGATACTCTAATACTAGTTGACTGTTTCCCAGACTCTTAAAAGTAAATACCCAGTAAACACTGAGGCAGTTGTGAGTTGGAGTTATCACTTTGACTGTGTTGAGATACACAATTAACAAGGTGCACCTGGGAGAGTTCCTGAGACAAATAGAGTTCCTGAGACAATAGTTCATAAGGGATGTGGCATTGGAAGGTCGTGGAACTGTGGCCAGCAAAGCCTCTTGGAGGGAGGTCCTGTCCCTAGGGATATCTCTTTAAAGGGCACGTCTCAGCCCCTCGCTGCTTTTCACTCTGCCTCTTGGAGGTCCACAGAACTGCTCCACCATATGCCCTTCTGTGGTGAGACTCGGCCTCATCAGGGTATAGAAGCCACACAGCCAGCAGCCATGGACTTCAGCCACAGAAACCACCGGCCAAAATAAATCCCTCCTCTCTCTAAATTGTTTCCCACAAGCATGTGTGGTAGTGATGGGTCATTACTCAGCAAAATGAGCTATTATTGTTGTCACTGCAACCGTAAGAGAGAATGCTGGAAGCAAGAAAACCCAAGCATGGAGTCCACACAAAATTATATACCTTTCAGAAACAATCTTAATTTCGTATAGTTGATAGCATTTTTGTGCCCTCAAAAGTGATTAGACCTTCCACCGTTTAATAACCAAAGATTCGTGTCCCTGGACAACAGGACATGAGAAAACAGACACTCACACATTGCTTTGGCCTAAGCATTGGATGTAATCTACAGTACTCTTGTCTTTCTTTTGCTTTTCTGCGCTGCTGACATTTTGTACAGAAAGTGTCATTGATGCTTAACAATAAAAGTAAAAGGCTGTCTTCATTTTGACAAAAAAACCTAAGTTTCTTTTTCTGGTAAGAAGAAGGAAAAGTGACTAGGCCTTCTCTGAAATATACTGCTTATAAATAAGAAATAAAAAAGAATGCCCATAGCAGTTTCAATGTTCTTGCTCTCATCCTAAGGACCAAGATCTAGTTTGTACAGGTCCCCAGCATAGAAACATACATGCATCTATACATATATACAAAACATATACCCAGGCACACACGCACAGAGTGTACTTAGAGACATACACAAACACATATGTATATGTGCATAAACATACATGCACACACACAAGCAAAACCACACAAAATGAACACGTGCACAACCACATATGCTTGTATGGAGAAACAGGAATACATGCATATGCATATACATGAATACACGTGATAGTGTATATACACCCATGAACATATATGAGCAAACATATGTACATCTCCATATATCTGTCATGAATACATGCACATTCACATATGCTATAACATTCTCCTATGAACACACATATACACATAAGGCACATACTTATATACATATATGCAGGCATTCATACACACAGTATATGTATATCATACATATATATATATATATATATATGATCCACAGAAGCACATGAATGTCCACACATATATACATGCATACACAAACACACAAGTATATACACATACATGTATATATGTATGTGTGTGAAATATAAATATTTATTCATTTACACATACATTGGTATACCTGCACACATGATCAAATCACAGTGTACGTACATGAATGTACATGAACATTACAGTGACACACATATTTGCATACACACATATACGAACATGATGACAATGTTATACTGAGACTAGAAAGAAAGAATTTATGAAACTTCTTACATTACACTTTGAATAAACTTGATGTGAGACTTAGTATGTTGCTCTTAAGTGAACACTGACCACATGGATTGTTCTAAGGTAATGAAACAAAAGGCAGTAATGAAGAAAAGCCAGATATTTGGTCCAGGTGTTTGAAGGAACTCACCTCTCTTCTGTAAACAAGTAGGTTAGCATATATCATGAGGGTGGTTAAGTTCTGCAACTGCTTAATTAACATCACCTTATATGACAATTCTGGCATCATTAGGGAGAAAAGTCAGCCGGAAGATGCTGTTAAACAGTGACCCTTTTCTATTTGTTTTTCTGTTCTTTCAATCACTGATTTCTTCATTTCACAGTTGTCTGTGAGTCAAACACCCACCATGTTCTATGGACACAATATCACAGTGAACAGGACAGATGTGATGGCTTCAAATAAAATAAGAATCAATTTCAAACTTCCCCAGAAAAATGTTGATGAACACTAATTTTAAAAAAAAAAAAAAAAAACTTCATAGTACACACCATCTCCTTCTTAGTATTATTATGTCAATTTCATGGAGAAGAAAGGATACTTGTTCTTCTAAAAAGAGTGCCATGAGTGTGTGACATCGCCAGTCAGAGGGGACCAAGGGCAAGCATTTTTGTCTACCTAGTAATTCCTCCTCTCCTTTTGTGGATTTGTTTGTTTGGTGGTTTGATTTTTTTGTTTGGTTTCATTTGGTTTGGTTTGGTTTATTTGTCTGTCTGTTTATTTGTTTCTTTGGTTGGTTGGTTTTTAGTTTTGGTTTTATCTTTTGTCATTGGTCAGTTGGTTGGTTGGTTGGTTGGTTGGTTGGTTGGTTGGTTGGTTGATTGGTTGGTTGGTTGGTTGGTTGGCTGGCTGGGTTTTGGTTTTTTTTGGGTAGGGGCAGAGGTTGGATTTTGTTTCTTGGATTTTGGGGTTTATGGGGGCTCTTTGTCTGCTTGTTTGTTTGTTTGTTTGTTTTGAGAAACTATGCATCCCTGGTTGGTCTGGTACTCACTGTGTAGATCAGACTGCCCTCTGTCTCACAGAGATCCACCTGCCTCTGCCTCCCCAGTCCTGGGATTAAAGTCATTTGCCTCCACACTTGGAGAGGCTCCTCCTTTCAATAATATTTCTTTAACCATCTATTTGATGTTGGGAATTTTGTATGTTATGGAAGAACAGCAGTGGAAACACTGAGAACCCTCCTTCCCATTCTGCTCAAGCACGATGTTCTAAAAATAAATCACTGTAATGTTTATAATTAAATAGTAACCTTAATTAAAAACTCAAAATCTTTAAAAAATGAGATTGTGGGTATCTTTTCCCAATTTCCATTCTAAATATTGCTTTCTTTTTTAAATCAATACCAATTTTAAAGTCTCGCTTGGCCAGAAACTCCTTAATGGTTAGTCTTTGTATCCCTTGCAAATCAAGAGTTCTTTGTGTCTTATGTTAAGTATCCTATGATTTTAAAGTGGATGACACTGCTAGCTTAACCACATGGAAAGGGTCTCTTTGCTTCAAGACATCTTGGGAACACTGATACTCTACTCTGTAACATGAGTATGCAAGAGAGAGCATTTCCCTCCAAATATTCAACCCAGGCTACTCATCTCAGAGAACTCAATCTGATGTAGCAGAGTGTCTCACCTGTTCTGCCTTTTTCTCTAATACATGAGTTGAAAGAAATAGGAGAAAGAATAATACTGATATCCCAGCCTCCCTGCTGTCAGTATGGCTAAGTGGCAATTCAAGAACATAAGACACAGATAGATGTTCTAAGGAGCACTTTTCTTCCAGCCTTCTTGCTTCTCTTCATCATGATAGAGTAATGATGCAGGACAGGAGGTGTGGCAGCCATCATACATTCTGCTAAGGACAGAAGAATAGGAAAGGAGGAGCTGCCCGCTTCTATAATGACATCACAGCCCCAAGAATCAGCCTTTGATTTTCCATTGGAAGACCAAGCTCCTTTTTAAATTATGATTTACATTTCTGGAATTATAATATAAATACTTTATTCCCCCGCCCCTTTGCTCTTTCCAGAAGAACTATAGGCAACTAAGAAATGCTGAGAGCAGCAGGAATAGTCTTCCCCCGCCCCAGGAAAGACCACACCTATTGGTTACCCAATACCAAATGATCAGCCCAGAGTAGAATCCTTTTGCAGTGTGTAGTAGTTAAGGCCAGCTCAGAGCTCTTTCAAATACAGAGTAAGCTTAGCCCCAAATTCCTAACTTTTTTTCTAAGTGATGATATTTCTTTTTTCTGTTTTATTTTGAGATTATAATAATTATATAACTTTTTTCTTTTCCGACCTCTGCCCTTATATGCCCCTTCTTTCTCATTTTCAAATTTATTGCTTCTTTTCTCACTAATCATTGTTGTATACATATATATACATATATATATACACATATATATATACATATATATGAATTTATATTTAATAATATATGTGATTCACGAATATATATATTGTACTGACTGGTTTTGTATCAACTTGACACAAGCTGGAGTTATCACAGAGAAAGGAGCCTCCCTTGAGGAAATGCCTCCATGAGATCCAGCTATGGGGCATTTTCTCAATTAGTGATCCAGGGGGAGGGGTCCTTGTGGGTGGAGCCATCCCTGGGCTGGTAGTCTTGGGTTTTATAAGAAAGCAAGCTGAGCAAGCCAGGGGAGGCAAGCCAGTAAGAAACATCCATCCATGGCCTCTGCATCAGCTCCTGCTTCCTGACCTGCTTGAGTTCCAGTCCTGACTTCCTTTGGTGATCAACAGCTGTGTGGGAAGTGTAAGCTGAATAAACCCTTTCCTCCCCAACTTGTTTCTTGGTCTTGATGTTTGTGCAGGAATAGGAACCCTGACTAAGACATATATATTCCTAAATATAACTTGTTCAGTCTGTATAATATCATGCATATGTATGTTTTCAGAGTTGACCATTTGGTACTGGAGAACCAATTGGTACACTGTTCCTGGAGAAGACCACCTGTGCCATATTCGGCATTCCATAGTTGTCTGTAGTTCTTTATGTAAAGTTGGAAGACTTTACATAAACTCTTACACATAAGCTACTGAACAATAGGGCTTTGTGCTCCATGCAGCAATTGCAATCCTACTGAATATAAACATCTCACAGACATTGACCACTGGGGTGGTGTGAATGAAAATGGCCCCCATAGATTCATAGGGAGTGAGTGGCACTATTAGAGTTGGCGATTTTGGAGTGTGTGTGGCCTTGTTGTCACTGGGGGTACCTTGAGGTTTCAGAATCTCAAACCAGATCTGGTGTCACTGGCTCTTCCTGCTGTCTGCCAATACAGATGGAGAATTCCCAGCTCCCTCTCCATACCATGTCTGCCTGCATGCCACCATGCTTCCTGACATAATTATGGTGGACTATACGCCAAACCCAATTAAATGCTTTCCTTTGTAAGAGTCTCTATGGTTATGGTGTCATTTCACATCAATAGAAAATCCCAACTAAGACAACCACAATTGTGGAAATAATATAGGTTTTGAAAGTGTGGGTGTCTAAGTACTGCACACAGCCCTCAGCTTCCTAGATATCTCCCTTGCTCCCAATCTTTCAAGGGTACTAAAGTGCTTAATATTCCCTAACATTGCTATGACTTTATACAACACATAAAAGTATGTTTGTCACCTACGGGTCTGTCTCCTGTGCATATCAGAGTCTTGATTCTAATCACTAGCTATGCTCCTGAAGCTTGAATGGCTTTCTTCACCATCATATGTGCATCACTTTTATTAACTAACCGCAACTAGGACTCTTACCATTAGTGATTATAGAATGGTGCATACCTGGGGACTTCAGAAATTCATCTCTCCTTGCCTGCTTGCTCTGAACACGCTACCTACGACAACAACAACACTAAAGGACACTCTTCCTATTCACACCTAAGTAAGTGGTTCTGCGGCTCACTGGTGTCCGATGTCACAGGCCCATCTAGGTTGAGCACTGCCTCAAATAATGTTCTAGTCTTGCTCCTTCTGAAGCCTGATTTCTGTTCATAGTCCCTCTGTGCTCATAGGTTCTCTCTCTCTCTCTCTCTCTCTCTCTCTCTCTCTCTCTCTCTCTCTCTCTCTCTCTCTCTGGCTGATACGCCCTTTTCTTCATCCACCTGACAAATGACTCTCCATCTGAGTGAGATTTCACAGACGCCGTGCAAGATGTTTTGTTTGAGATTTTATTTTTATTTTATGTGTGTGGCTGTTTAGGCTGTGTGTATGGCTGTGTATCACTTGCGTGCAATAATCTCTGAGGCTACAGAGGCCAAAAGAGGACATTGGAGTCTCTGGAACTGTAATTACACTAAGTTTTAAACATTGCTATGGGTAGTGCGAACAGAACTCGTGTCCTCTTGAAGAGCTGCTTTTACTGCTATTTCTCATAGGAACTATTTCTCCAGTCCCCTGTATAGCTTTTGAAAACCACATCAGAGTTAGATTCTCAAAGCCATTTTCTCCAGTGGCAAGCTGAAAGTACTACTGAAGTACTGTCCACAAAATAAGGTGAGCATTTATTTATGGGTCTCTTTACCCAAATATGGTTAAATTTCCTAAGACAACACAATATTGTACTTTGATCATATATAACATTAAATGTTCAGTGGATATTTTATTGAATGATGAAAGGCTTCTCTTTGGTAAGAATATTGTGCCTTTGACAGCCTTCATCCAAGCAAAAGCAGATTCCTTCCCTTGCTGGTATTGTGTTAGTCACTAGTAGGATGAGGTTAGAACCCAACACTAAGCTGACTACACAGTCATAACTTCATCACTATACATTAGTCAACACATTATTTTGAAGGAATAGGTGGATTATATAAACATTAAACTATGAATGTTATAAAGATATGAAAATTTTTAAATTGCATGAAAATATGTAACTTATGGGTTGAAATATAAAACTCTCTTTTTTTAAATATTTTTATTTTCTATATTCTTTGTTTATATTCCAAATGATTTCCCCTTTCCCGGATCCCCCCTCCCCATATGTCCCATAAACCTTCTTCTCTCCATCCCTTCTCCAATCACCTCCCTCCTTTTTTTCTCTGTCCTTATATACCCCTCCAATGCTAGATCAATCCTTTCCAGGATCAGGACCTTCTCCATACTTCTTCATGGGAGTCATTTGTTATGCAATTTGTGCCTTAGGTATTCAGGGCTTCTGGGCTAATTAATATCCACTTATCAGAGATTGCATTCCATGTATATTCTTTTGTGACTGGGTTACCTCACTTAGGATGATATTTTACAGATCAAACCATTTGCCCAAAAATTTTGTGAATTCATTGTTTCTAATTGCTGAGTAGTATTCCATTGTGTAAATATACCACATTTTCTGTATCCATTCCTCCTTTGAGGGGCATCTGGGTTCTTTCCACCTTCTGGCTATTATAAATAAGGCTGCTATGAACATAATGGAGCATGTCTCTTTATTGTATGCCGGGGAATCCTTTGGGTATATGCCCAGGAGAGGTATAGCAGGATCCTCCGGAAGTGTCATGTCCAGTTTTCTGAGGAACCGCCAGACTGATTTCAAAAGTGGTTGTACCAACTTACAGCCCCACCAGCAGTGAAGGAGTGTTCCTCTTTCTCCACATCCTCGCCAACACCTGCTGTCTCCTGAGTTTTTGACCCTAGCCATTCTGACTGGTGTAAGGTGAAATCTCAGGGTTGTTTTGATTTGCATTTCCCTAATGACTAATGATGTTGAGCACTTCTTAAGGTGCCTCTCGGCCATCCGAATTTCTTCAGGTGAAATTTCTTTGTTTAGATCTGTACCCCATTTTTAATAGGGTTATTTGGTTCCCTGGGGTCTAACTTCTTGAGTTCTTTGTATATATTGGATATTAGCCCTCTATCAGATGTAGGGTTGGTGAATATCCTTTCCCAATTTGATGGTTGTCATTTTGTCCTTTTAACAGTGTCCTTTGCCTTACAGAAACTTTGTAATTTTATGAGGTCCCATTTGTCAATTCTTGATCTTAGAGCATAAGCTATTGGTGATATGTTCAGGAACTTTTCCCCCATGCCCATGTCATCTAGGGTCCTCCCCAGTTTCTTTTCTATTAGTTTCAGTGTGTCTGGTTTTACATGAAGGTCCTTGATCCACTTGGAGTGAAGTTTAGTACATGGAGATAAGAATGGATCAATTCGCATTCTTCTGCATGCTGACCTCCAGTTGAACCAGCACCATTTGTTGAAAAGGCTATCTTTTTTCCATTGGATGTTTTTGGCTCCTTTGTCGAAGATCAAGTGACCATAGGTCTGTGGGTTCATTTCTGGATCTTCAATTCTATTCCATTGGTCCATTTGCCTGTCACTGTGCCAATACCATGCAGTTTTTAACACTATTGCTCTGTAGTATTGCTTGAAGTCAGGGATACTGATTCCCCCAGAATTTCTTTTGTTGTTGAGAATAGTTTTAGCTATCCTGGGTTTTTTGTTATTCCAGATGAATTTGAGAATTTCTTTTTCTAACTCTGTGAAGAACTGAGTTGGGATTTTAATGGGGATTGCATTGAATCTGTAGATTGCTTTTGGCAAGATGGCCATTTTAACTAAATTAATCCTGCCGATCCACGAGCATGGCAGATTTTTCCATTTTTTGAGGTCTTCTTTGATTTCCTTCTTCAGAGACCTGAAGTTCTTGTCATATAGATCTTTCACTTGTTTAGTTAGTCACACCAAGATACTTTATATTGTTTGTGGCTATTGTGAAGGGTGTCATTTCCCTAATTTCTTTCTCAGACTGCTTATCCTTTGAGGATAGGAAGGCAACTGATTTGCTTGAGTTGATTTTATAACCAGCCACTTTGCTGAAATTGTTTATCAGCTGTAGGAGTTCTCTGGTGGAGGTTTTTGGGTCACTTAAGTAGACTATCATGTCATCTGCAAATAGTGATAATTTGACTTCTTCCTTTCCAATTTGTATCCCCTTGACCTCCTTATGTTGTCTAATTGCTCTAGCTAGAACTTCAAGTACTATATTTAAAAGATATAAAGAGAGAGGACAGCCTTGTGTAGTCCCTGATTTTAGTGGGATTGCTTCAAGTTTCTCTCCGTTTAGTTTGATGTTGGCTACCAGTTTGCTGTATATTGCTTTAACGATGTTTAGGTATGGGCCTTGAATTCCTGTTCTTTCTAAGACTTTTAGTATGAAAGGATGCTGAATTTTGTCAAATGCTTTTTCTGCATCTAATGAGATGATCATATGGTTTTTTCTTTGAGTTTGTTTATGTAGTGGATAGCATTGATGGATTTTCTTATATTGAACCATCCCTGCATCCCTGGGATGAAGCCTACTTGATCATGGTGGATGACCGTTTTGATGTGTTCTTAGATTCGGGTGGCAGGAATTTTATTAAGTATTTTTGCACCAATATTCATAAGAGAAATTGGGCTGAAATTCTCTTTCTTTGTTGGATCTTTGTGTGGTTTTGGTATCAGTGTAATTGTGGCTTCATAGAATGAGTTGGGTAGAGTTCCTTCTGTTTATATTTTGAGGAATAGTTTGAAGAGTATTGGTGTTAGGTCTTCTATGAAGGTCTGATAGAATTCTGCACTGAAGCCATCTGGTCCCGTGCTTTTTTTGGTTGGGAGACTTTCTATGACCCTTTTTATTTCTTCAGGTGTTATGGGACTGTTTAGTTGATCTATTTGATCCTGATTTAGTTTTGGTATCGGATATCTGTCTAGGAAACTGTCCTGGAATTCCTCCAGATTCTCCAGTTGTGTTGAGTATAGGCTTTTGTAGTAGGATCTAATGATTTTTTTAATTTCCTCAGTTTCTGTTGTTGTAGCTCCCTTTTCATTTCTCAGTTTGTTAATCTGGATACTGTCTCTGTGCCCTTTGGTTAGTCTGGCTAAGGGTTTATCTATCTTGTTGATTTTCTCAAAGAACCAGATCCTGGTTTTGTTGATTCTTTGTATGGTTCTCTTTGTTTCTACTTGATTGATTTCGGCCCTGAGTTTGATGATTTCCTGCCTTCTACTCCTCCTGGGTGAAATGGCTTCTTTTTGTTCCAGGGCTTTCAGGTATGTCATTAAGCTGTTAGTGTATGCTCTCTCCATTTTCTTTTTGGAGGCACTCAGGGCTATGAGTTTTCCTCTTAGCACTGCTTTCATTGTGTCCCATAGATTTGGGTATGTTGTCTCTTCATTTTCATTAAGTTCTAAAAAGTCTTTAATTTCTTTCTTTATTTCTTCCTTGACCAAGGTATCATTGAGTAGAATATTGTTCAGTTTCCACGTGTATGTGGGTTTTCTGTTGTTTTTGTTGCTATTGAAGACCACTTTTACACCATAGTGATCTGATAGGAGGCATGGGATTAGTTCGATCTTCTTATATTTGTTGAGGTCAATTATATGGTCGATTTTGGAGAAGGTACCATGAGGTGCTGATAAAAAGGTATATTCTTTTGCTTTAGGATAGAATGTTCTATATATATATTTAACATTTAACATGTTATCATATAACATACATGTTAACATATAACATTTAACATATATATATATATGTTAAATCTAATTCGTCCAAAGCTTCAATTAGTTTCATTGTGTCCCTGTTCAGTTTCTGTTTTCCTGATCGGTTCATTGAGGAAAGTGCAGTGTTGAAGTCACCCACAATTATTGTGTTAGGTGCAATGTGTGCTATGAGCTTTAATAAAGTTTCTTTTATGAATCAGGGTGCCCTTGCCTTTGGAGCATAGATGTTCAGGATTGAGAGTTCTTCTTGTTGTATTTTTCCTTTGACCAGCAAGAAGTGTCCCTCAGAGTCTCTTTTGATGACTTTGGGTCGAAAGTCAATTTTATCTGATATTAGAATGGCTACTCCAACTTGTTTCCTGAGACCATTTGCTTGTAAAATTGTCTTCCAGCCTTTTACTCTAAGGTAGTGTTTGTCTTTGACCCTTAGGTGTGTTTCCTGTAAGCAGCAAAATGTAGGGTCCTGTTTATGTATCCAGTCAGTTAGTCTATGTCTTTTTATTGGGGCATTGAGTCCATTGATGTTAAGAGATATTAAGGAATAGAGATTATTACTTCCTGCCATTTTTGATGTTATTTTTTAAATTTGATTGGTTAACTTCTTTTGGGTTTGATGAGAGAAGGTTACTATCTTGCTTTTTCCAGGGTGAAGTTTCCCTCCTTGTATTGGTGTTTTCCTCCTATTATCCTTTGTAGGGCTGGATTTGTGGATAGATATTGGGTAAACTTGGTTTTGTCATGGAATATCTTAGTTTCTCCATCTATGGTGATTGAGAGTTTTGCTGGGTATTGTAGTTTTGGCTGGCATTTGTGTTCTCTTAGAGTCTGCATGAGATCTGCCCAGGATCTTCTAGCCTTCATAGTCTCAGGTGAAAAGTCTGCTGTGATTCTGATAGGTCTTCCTTTGATATGTTACTTGGCCTTTTTCTCTTACTGCCTTTAATATTCTTTCTTTGTTTAGTACATTTGGTGTTTTGATTATTATGTGACAGGAGGTATTTCTGTTCTGGTCCAGTCTGTTTGGAGTTTTGTAGGCTTCTTGTATATTCATGGGCATCTCTCTCTTTAGGTTAGGGAAGTTTTCTTCCATAATTTTATTGAAGATATTTGCTGGCCCTTTAAGTTGTAAATCTTTACTCTCATCTATGCCTATAATCCTTAGGTTTGGTCTTCTCATTGTGTCCTGGATTTCCTGGATATTTTGGGTTACAAGCTTTTTGCATTTTGCATTTTCTTTTACTGTTGAGTCCATGGTTTCTATGGTATCTTCAGCATCTGAGATTCTTTCTTCTATCTCTTGTATTCTGTTGTTGATATTTACATCCATGTCCCCTGATTTCTTCCCAAGGTTTTCTATCTCCAAAGTTGTCTCCCTTTGAGTTTTCTTAGTTGTTTCTACTTCTGATTTTAGATTCTGGATGGTTTTGCTTATCTCCTTCACTTGCTTGTTTGTGCTTTCCTGTAATTCTTTAAGAGATTTTTGTGTTTCCTCTTTCATGACCTCAGCCTGTTGACCAAAGTTCTTCTGTATTTCTTTAAGTGATTTTTGTCTTCCCTCCTTATTGGCTTTTGTATTCTCCTGAATTTCTTTCAATGATTTTTGTGTTTCCCTTGTAAGGGCTTCTAACTTTTCATCCATTTTCTCCTGAATTTCTTTAAGTATGTCCTTCATGTGTTCCTGTACCAGCATCATGACCAGTGATTTTAAATCCAAATCTTGTTTAACTGGTGTGATGGGGTATTCAGGACATGCTGTTAAAGGAGAATTGGGTTCAGATGCTGCCATAGTGCCTTGATTTGTTGGTGATGTTCCTGCATTTGCCTTTTGCCATCTAGTTCTCACTGGTGTTAGTTGGTCTTGTCAATGCTGGACTCACCAGTGCAAGCTGCCTCTTCCCAGGTGGCCTCTGGTGCACAGCTGACCTCCTGCACTGCCTGGAGACAGGGTGCTGTGGCCCAGGCTGTTCAGATCCCGAAGCAGACACCTAAAGACTCCCGCCAGGGCCTGTTGGACTCACCAAAGCACACTGACTCCTCCCAGCCGGCCTCTCAGATGCCCCTCTTGCCTCTTGCAGGACCTGGAGATGTGGCGTTGCAGCCCAGGCTTTTCTGGGGGCTCCCACCAGAGGCCTCAGGACTGGAACCTAGGCTCCGTGCCACCAGAGCAAGCTGTGAGCTCCCAGTCTGCTTCTGGGTGCACACCAGGTCTCCTGCACTTCCTGGAGACCGAGTGCTGTGGCCCAGGCTGTTCAGATCCCTAAGCAGACACCTGAAGGCTCCTGCTGGGGCCTGCTGGACTCACCAGAGCACACTGACTCCTCCCAGCCAGCCTCCCAGATGCCTAAATCTCTCTTAAATGCCACTAATAATATACACCAAAAAATGTAATAGTATAAATACAATGTTTCTTTTTCATTATTTAAATACAATGTATCTTTTCCATTGCTGCAAACAACAATTTGAGATCTTGTCTAACATACAGGCACGATAGTTAGCATTTCTCCATCATTGTGTCTCAAGCAAACATCCAGGAACTCCCATAAGTTTCCAAAGACTAGTCACATCTCCTTTTCCAGAGGCACAGAGGGCTCAGCAGGCCACCTTGGCCCAATGCTGGGACATCACCCCCACAACGGTATACTGATATTAATGCTCACCCTCAAAGTCCTTCACACTCCCATACCTTATGAACTAAATGCATTTTATGAGACATTGTTAGTTCCTGGGGTCTCATCTACTCACTCTTCGAGCAACATGATGCTGTTGTATGAAGCACCCACTTCCTAAGGCACAAGATGTATTGAGAAGCCTTGAACCATCTCTTCCTCTTAAGAGAAAGAAGCCTACTTCATCGCTACTGTGAAAACCATCCTGTTTCCACAATCAGATGAAGTCTTTACCCTACCACAAAATACAGGAAGTCGCTAGATATCTCTTTCCTGACCATTCATGCTACTATGCCTGGATAATGCTACTGAGTCTCTAAGGTACCAAAAGTTGCCTTTCTTTGAAATAAGTTGAATAACTGGAGTGTAATGGGCAGCCTCATGTAGTTTGGATCTTCATAGACAACTCCAATAAGTAGAGAATTTGGGTGGAAGGGGAAGCAGAGGAGTGGGCTGATCAACCTTCGGTCTCATGCACAGTGTTCCCCAAGTAAAGCATCCCCACTGCATATGAAAGAATATGAAGTCTTGGGTATAAGTAGGCATCATTTCAAAGATGACAAAAGAAAGAGATCGATCTCTAGCAAGAGGTGATTTGTGGACCCAACACCTACAGCTTCTCTTCAGTGTGGTACTCATAAGTCGGCATGTTAAGCAGCATGTTAACTTTGGACGGCGTTCCTGGCCAATAGTGCTATTGACCTATCAGTTTCTGGAGAGATGAAACCCACCTCGCTGTTTAAAAGCAGTGGCATTCTCATCAGCATCTAGTTGTCCCCGCTCAAATCTGATTTAAATCGCCTAGAAATGGATATTGTGTGCGAGACACTGATACACGCCATTATATGCGGCTTGCTCGGCAGACCTATTTTTGTCTGACCAAAAAAAAATAGAATTTTGTTCAAACAATAAGACACAAAATGGAGTTGTCAATATTTCACCCCCTGATAAACACTGATAATTTTACTATCCACAAATAGAGCCATCAAGACAGATGCCCTTGGGCAATTGAAATCTCTCTGTATGAAATGTTATTTACTGGCTGAACACTCTTTTTTAAAAATGATTGTTTTTTAAGCCTCTCACAGGTGAGCCAACACCCAGAAGCTACAGGCTGTGGAGGAAGGATCTTGTTCATCCGTCTGATAATGCTCCTCACAGTTGGTGGAATGCTTTGTTCCAAAAGAGCCCTTTTTTCCTATAAAATTATTCACAAAATATTTCCAGAACCAAAAATTTCCAAAGGACACATCTGTCTATCTCAGTATGTAGCTCTGTCTTTTTGTTTTCTCTTCCATTGATTCATTTTTTAAATATTTTTGGTATATGTCTTTGTGTGTATGCACACACATATATGTGCACAGGTGAGTGTGTGTGTTTCTGTGTGTTGTCTGTGTGTGTGTGTGTGTGTGTGTGTGTGTGTGTGCGTGTGCCTGCATGTGGCAATTTGTGCCCATGCAGTCCAGAAGAGGCCATCAGATCCCTTGGGGCTGAAGTTATAGAGAGTTGTGACCTGTCCAGTATGGGTGCTTGGAACTGAATTCCATTTCTCTATAATAGTAGTCCATGCTCTTAACCATCAGGCCTCTCCAGTCCTCTGATAATTCTCCTGAATAATACTATTAAATTCCATCTCTGTCAGACTTCTGAAATTACCTTTGAATGTGAGAAAGATAAGAACAGGATAGGATTTTAACGTTGGTAATTATTGAACTTAATATGGCAAATAGAAGGTCTCAAAAGACACAAAGATGTCATGATTGTGACCTCTCTGAAGGTTGTGACCATCTTCACAGTCCTGTAGTCTCCTCTGATCTGAAGTTTCCTTGTCAACCATTTAAGTTTCCTATGGGTAATGAAAAATAGCAAATGAAAAATTCCATAAATATTATTTGCGGTGCTACCTCTGAATCTTCAGATGTGAATATGTAGCTTGGAGTGATAGAAAAATACAAAGGGACCATACAGGGAAAACAGCTCCACAGAAGGAAAATATGAGACATGAGTTCTCTGAAGGGGAAAAATTGAAAAAATTAGAGAACTTGAAATAGGAAAGGGAGAGGGATCAGGGATAAATGACACCATAGGAATCGAGTCATTATTGTTTAACATTCTATGCAATATGTATATATGTATATACACTTTAAATAAATTACACTAACAGTAATAATACTCCCCCCAAAGAATCACAGTCTATCAACAAAAATTCTAATACTAGACATGAGAAACCACCTTTTGAGTTGTTAGTCAGAGGAGACCAAGCAACTCCCAAAATAATATAGGTTATCATGATTTTCCTTGGTTGGCTCCCAGGACTAGAAGGTAGGACCCTATTTCCAAAGACAGTGTATACTTTGGATGTGGGACTTGGCAGATACCAGATATATCTGACCCAGAATCCTCCTACCTGAGGTCTAATAATTCCTGGAGGTGCTATACTAACTTCTGATTGGGAAAAGCAATCAATAGTTCTACCTAGCTCTGATGCCTATACACCACAACAATCCTCAGGGAGAACAAGATATTCCCAAGTGCTCAATGTCACTCTTACACCTTGGAAGTCAACAACAGCCATCAAATTAGACAAAAGGCCCACTCAATTGGAAGGAAGTAGGGACTGATACTGTAAACCTAGCCAATTGCCCATGGCTAGGGTTATGGAACTTAAAGAACCTACTTACTGGCATATATCTAAGCCAGTATAATGTTTATGCATTCTAAATACTTATCATTATACCCACAGTTAAATGTAGCTCTCAGCCCTCCTCAAAGAAGCTCTTTTTTGCAGCAGAGAGTATTACAAAAAAACCATAACTAGACAAAAAATATAGAAAACTACTGACTGACCATGCCCTACTCCAGTTCATATATCTACAACACAATCCCTACACCTGAGCCTCAGGGAACATTAGAGAAGTGGAGGCAGAAAGATTGTAAGAGAAAGAGAAACAGGAAGTTGGCTATGAGATTTTGGTCTTCTATATATAAAACAGGAAAGATTCAGCCATGAAGTTGCAGCAATAGGACTGTTCAAATAATGCCTACACAATGACAATATCAGTTGACATACCAAAATAACTAGGAGGAATCACATAAGATATCACCTCTAGATGAAGAGTTGTAGGAAATTAATGATTATTGAAAGATGGAGGCTCAGTCTTGCCCAGGGCCCATAATTGGTTATTCAAAACAAGTAAACAAGAACTCATCCCTAAAAGCATATACATATAAGCAACATTACATAGTCTCAGTACATTGCATTGTGTGTGTGTGTGTGTGTGTGTGTGTGTGTGTATGTGTAAAACAATAAAGAAAAATAGGTCACGGATTTGAAAGGGATTGGGGAGACACAGGAGAAGCTGGGAGGAGGATGGGGGATAACATAAATAAATACATAATATAGGGAATTAAAATTTTTTAATTCTATAATCAATTCAGAAGCTTTAACTATGCACTGCTATGATAGTGTGATAAAACCTTAGACTCCATCCAGAATGTGAATCACTTATACTGTGGAAATTTCCTGTCTGATTGTCAGTTGCTTAGTTGACTATCACTGTGTCATAGTGTTTGTATGCAGGGGTCAGTTCTGTTGGTTTTGGTTCCACTGGGAGTCTTGGATGATAACTTTATCATAAGGAGGAACCATTCTATATATTCCTTTGCTACAATTCCCCACTTCTGGTACTAATTTCAGTAACTGATAAACATCTTTGATTATAATGCACAAAAACTAATTCAAGATGATTTAAAGGATATGGAGGAATTTCTAGAGGAAGGACTTGGCTGTAACCAGAGGAAACCAGAGAATATTTTAGAATCTACTTCCATTCCAACTTTTCAGGCTCTCATCTCTGTGGATAAATTGGTACTATCTACTACTCAGAGCATTGAAACAAAAGCCAAATTCCAAACAGAGACCCTCCAGTTGACTATATTTTGACCTATATTCATTTTCTAAAAAACAAAAAAAGAATCCTTGATTAATAATCCCTATACATATGAGCAAATTATCATTATTCAAAGTAGAAATGGGTGTTGTGTCAAAAGTGGGGGATTGATATCAGAGAGCAAAGAAAAGGAAAAAAAGAATAAATTACTGAAGTTTTGTATGATCTGGGTGTCTCTGGGGACCTTGTTGTGCCCCATCTCCCTGGCACTGTGCTGAGGACCAAGTATGGGTAAAAGAAGAGATACACACTTCATACTCAGTACACACACACACTCAATACATAATTCCCACCTCACTCATATGACTACAACCTTCAATTGTGTGGAAGCTATATTTTCTAGGTATTACAGTATTCCCAAAAAAGAATAGTTAACCTTTGATAAATACATTAAGATCAATAATTAGAGTTGGTTATGTTTTAAATATTTGTATCACTTTATTATCCCACCTCTCCTTATTCATTTTTCTTATTAATCCTCCCCCACCCATTTCTTTCTTTTCACCCTTAGCCTGAAGCTATTATTTTTATATCTAGGACTAAACCCTTTTCAGTGTCTAAATCTCAGGGGGGACAAAAGCCATGAATCCATAAAGATCTATGTAAATACAAAACGAATGGCAATACAGGTTCCTTGATTAGATTCCCTATCATGAAGTAAAAAGCCCAGGCTGGTTTTTATTTTTTTCCTTTAAGTTATCTGGTGTGCAGAGTAAGAGGTATTTTGTTCTCAGCCATCCACCACAGTCAGAGGACATTCTCCTTTTGTTTATAACAATTGAAGGAAGCACTAAAGTTTCCTAAAGTGGAGGGCAGTAACTTGAGGAATAAAAAACAAAAACAAACAACCAAAAAAGAAAAGACCAATAAACAACAACAAAAGCCTTCATTAGAGAAAAAGTAAGGCACAGAGAAGAGCAGAGTGGACAGTGAATTTAATAATTTAAACTTTAAATCTATTTCCTCATTCAGAAAGATTCTTCTTATGCCTGTGAGCAAGCCTTCTAATCACAAAAACCAACCGATCCTTTTTTCTAGTTAATGGCATTCAGTAGGTGCCACCAATGCTACTTGGAGTGACATCTGGCAATGCAAATTCTATTTACATTTAACCTACTAACACCCAAGGCTCATCCTAGCTGGGAGGCCAAGCGGAAGCTTCATTAGTTAGCCTAGGCATTTCTTTTCCTTCTTTTAGAGAACAATATCTGGCAGATAATTAGAGCCTTAGTTCTCTTTGAAATATTATCCTAGTGGGTTTGTGGCTGTTGCTGCTGTTGCTGCTGCTGTTACTGTTGCTACTATTGTTAATGTTACTGTTATTGTTGTTGCTGTATTAGAAGACTTGGTTTTGCTTTTTTTAAATTAATACGTAAAATAGGGGAAAAAATAAACAAAAGACTAATCACAAAGACAATACTGAATCCAGGGTTTCCCAGGTTTAAAGTGCATCAAGTCACCTGAAGATTTGATTTAAAACACACGTTCCACTCCTGGGACTAGGAATGGGAGTTTTCATTTCTAACAATCACCCTTGTGGAACAGCCGCTATGGGTCCAAAGACTTCAGTCTGAGTAGTGAGAACCAAACTAGTGAGCTCTGATCCACCCAACTCATGAGAAATCAGTCTGCTTGCAACTTTTCTTTTTGCCGTAATTTTTGCCACCTTCCTCACACACCCTATTTTCTTTCAGGTTGCAGACTGTGAACATTAGCAGATACAAAGAATCTTCCCCGCACACATCATCCACACGTCCTGTGTTCCTGTGTTTCACTTCCCACCCTCGTTTGGAACAAACTATGGACCTAATGTTATATAATTCTAATTGGCTTCGCCGCACCAAACTCTTTAATTCAGACTTGCAGATCTTGGTGGAAGTACTCATGCTTTTTCATAATCCCTTTTCTAATAAACTCCATTCCACTTACGAGGATAAGGGCCAGCCACAGCTATGCATATGGTGCTATTTACGCTATTTACAAGTGTTAAAATTCAAGAATCACTAACATGCCCCACCCAAGAGTCAAGATGGCCGATTTTAAGTTTTGGATTATACCACTTAACTTTCAGTTCTTCCAACTTTACAATTTTGTTTTATGGTGAGGTTCCCCCCCCCCATCTCTTTTTTTGAGCAAAGGTCAGGGGCATTCTACCCAAAGTGAACTCCTTTCTATAATACAAAGAAGTCATTTTAAAGAATCTGACTAGCCAGCTACTGGAAGGTGTCATGTTACCATTGGTTTGAGTCAAATACACACAAACACACAAACACACACACACACAAACTCTCTCACATACAAACACTAACTCTCTCACATATACAAAATCACACACATACAAACTCACACATACACACATAAACTTGTTCTCGTATACGCACAAACTCTCATGCACACACACAAACTCACATACACACAAACTCAGACACACACACAAACACAGACTCTCTTTCTCACACATACACAAACTCACACACACAAACTCACATATGTTCTCTCTTATACACTCACATACAAATTCACACATACACACATAAATTTGCTCTCTCTCTCACACATACAAACTCTCTCACATACACACAAACTCTCTCACACACAAACTCACACACATAAACTCACATATAGACATTCTCTCACACACATACACACACATACATACACACACACACATATACACACCAACTTCTGTGTTAGCAGTTTGCACCATGTCCTTGGGAGATTTCCCAGAGTCTCCCTAGGAAAAGAAGAGTTAAGCGCACAGCGCTGCTGCCCTCTCACTGGAGTAGATTGATAGCATGCTGTTCTATTTTTTTTCCGCCTCCTAATATGAAGCTTCTCACCAGACAGGGGGATCAGGTTTGTAATCCTTCTCAAATTCTGTTGAATTGAGTTTACTGCTTTGACCTTTGCAACAATACACATTTTTTTTTTGAATGACTGTATGTTGTGTTTCTTCAGGGGATCTGAAGTTATAGGAGCTCCAGAGAGGGTAGGAGGGGGAAGGAAGGGATGCTGGGGAGGAATCTAGAGCGATGGTGATGTTGTGTTTGACCTTCCAGACCAGAGATTTGTACTCCTGTGACTGAAGAGTTCTCGTAGCTCTACAGATTAACACTGGAGAGGTTAAATGGCAGGCCTGAATTGCATGGAGCAAGAAACTAGGGAATTTTTCCAGTCAACCAAGTGCTGTATTGAGGACACTGATATTATCCATAATGGCCGTCTGCCATGCTTTGTCTCCCCAGAAGATTTTTCTCTGTTTAACACCCTCTGCACACAGTCGTGCTGAGTTTCTCTACTCATGGGAACAGGAGAGTAAACAATCATGTAAGAGGACATCGAAGGCCATCAGAAGCTCCTCTGGAAGTAGACATGTCCCTATGGAGGGGTTAGCTACTGTCATTAGATAACTCAAGCCAAGTTGAGGATCATACAGTATTAAGGTGACCCTACGAATTGCATTCTCATCATGAAATTGCTGATTGTCCAGTCTTTGAGGAAAAAAAAATCATCCAAATCCTGATTCTGAAAATTCTGCCCAGTGTCTTTTTACTTAGCACCCTCCAGGGCCCAGAGAATCCCTCCAAAGCCAGGGATCTGGGGACTCGCTGTTCTGCCTGAGCACATGATCTTCTGTTAATTGTCTCACAAAAGACAGGAAATCCTTTCTTCCCCACTGGATATTGTGAGGATTAAACAGAGAGAAAATGAGAGAGATGACAGATGCATACAGAAATGCATAGATGACTGGTAGGTAAATGGTAGGTGATAGGTAGATGATTTAAGAGAAATGGATATATAAGAGATGAATGGGTAATAGGAAGATGATACATGAATAGATAGAGGATAATATATGGGTGGCATAGCAAAACAATTGAGCAAGCTATCAAGAACATAAACACAGTTCTTACAGCACTAAAGACAGATTTCACTAAGTCCATTTTACAAGCAGGAAACTGAACCTTAGAGAAGTTATGGAGAATTGCCTTCATTCATTATTTCAAGTCACTTGATGCCCTGGATTTAGTAAATCCAAAGGGAAAATGGAGGGCCCCCAAAGGGAACAAAGCATTCTGCAACGGTGCTGCGCGCAGCTGCGGATTGTGCCAGAATTCTAGTCTAAAGGGTGGTGTTCAGTAGCACTACAGTGCTGTTGTCCGCGGTCAGCTTTTGCTACTCAGCTGGGTTACTGTGAGACCTACAGCAAGTTAGAGAACATTGTCATGCATTAATTCCAAAGGTACCTGCTGCCTATCCTAATACCAAATCCTGTGTTTGCGAATGGTTGAACTCTTGCAGAAAATCTTACTAGGCAAACATCTAGATTGGATGGCAGGGATAATTGTGCATGTGCTATGTGGGATCCTGTCTAACCAGATGCAGGTTCGTTCGTTCTATCTATCTATCTATCTATCTATCTATCTATCTATCTATCTATCTATCTATCTATTCATCCATCCATCCATCCATCCGTCTATCTATCTATCCATCCATCTATCTATCTATATATCTATCTATCTATCATCTATCTATCTAGAGGAGGGAGAGAGATAAATATGTGTCTGTCTGTGTGTCTGTGTGTCTGTCTGTCTATCTGGCTCTCCCTCATCTCTCTCTGTCTTTGTCTCTGTCTCTCTTTCCCCTACATGTATGCTTGTGTGTGTGTGCGTGTGTTTTCATCTTCTTTACCATGCCCAACATCAACTCAGAGAGTAAGTACAAGCTCTCCTGTGGAATTCCATACTTTCAAAATAAGTCCCAATTCCCAAAAGCTTCAGACATATTAATGGAATACTGAATGAATGTACAGAAACCTGGAAGAATTAGAAAGGAAAGATATGGCACTTAAAAGTCATTGAAATATTGATGGCAAAGTAAAAAACAAGAAGTTAAGAGTTAGACCTGAGGTAAGGCTGGAATAAGCCCTGGACTAGCACCCACTCTGAAACTTCTTTACTTAACAGACAGGTAAATGGTGAGCTCCTGCGTACCTGTGCTCAGTCTCCTGGGAACAGGAGGATGAACAAGACGGATGAACAACCTCCTCACAACAATCGATGGAACCAAGGACTGTGGACTGTTGTCTCTGAAGCCAAGAGTCAAAATAAATCCTTACTAAACTGTCTATGTCAGCGAGTTTGTCATAGCAATGAGCGGATGACAGAAATGTCCCCTTTCTCTCAGCCAACAACTATTTTACATTGGGATCCTACCATCTAGTTCATCTCCTGGCACTGGCCTATGGCTTCTAAATTCTTCTCTAAGCCTTAACCTTGCAACCTAAGCCATTTTTCTATTCTGAGATGCAACTTCAGTGCATGGCATAGACTTGGCACAACCTGCACTGGGAGCCGGGTTTGTGGCTCAGCAGTTCTATTGCTTTTGACTACTGTTTGAAGTCACCCTGGTTTTAGTTTCCTCATCCGAAAAGCAGGGTCTGTGAGATTCACTTCTTCAAAGGATTGGTCCGAGCTTTAATATGGCTTAGATCAAGAACTTAAGACAGTTCATAGGAAACATGTTAAAAGATCGCTCATCAGTATATCCACTGTAGTCTGGCTTGTGAGTTATCAATAGGAAGACATGCTGTCTGCCTTAAGAAAGGGGGAGTTTTTTGGAGGATACAAACTGTATCCATCTCCATATTCTCATCACCCCTACATTTTATACAAGCAGTTTGTTACACCAGTGGTAAGATACAGATAAGACTGAAATCTCAGGGTTCCCATCTGCCCATCACTGCCTCTGCGCTCATAGACTGGGGAGCTTGGGACACATTGCACAATAATTCTCTGCCTCCATGTAAGGAAAGGCTAAGGACAGACCTGTGCCCTAGAGATGCTATGGAAACAAGGTAACGTGGCAAAGGACTGGGTAAGTAGCTCCCAGCCATGAGTGTTTCCCAAAGCCCAGCTGCCTGGACTTGTCCTTGCCTAGGAGTGAAAAGCTGTGACTTGGAAGTTTAAATGAAATGTCACTTAAGAGTTGAACTAGCAGTGACTGACAAAAAAAGACCACAAAACCTCATTCATGTCCTTCCTTGTGTTGACAGACAAGCTGAATCGGAGGGTCTTCAGAGGCCACCAGCAGCCCTTTCCCTTGGAGGAAGTTGTACTTTTCTGACTTAGTTGCAGGTGAGAGGGCTGTGGGGGGAATCCTCCTGCAGTGTGTTAGATCCACCCATTGCTGTGACAAACTCGCTGACACAGACAGTTTAATAGAGTAAGGATTTATTTTGACTGTTGGCTTCAGAGACAACAGTCCACGGTCCTTGGCATCTATTGATCCTGAGCTGTTGTGAAGAGGAGGCTGTTCATTTGTGGTAGACAGGAAGCAGAGTGCAGGAGTAACAGAAAAGGCTCAAGGTATGCTACAGAGATGGGGTAGAAAGATTGTAGGGGCCAGAGGACCGGGATATTTATCTCAAGGTTTCAAGGTAGTCTCTCCTTTGAAAGGAAAGGGCTGGAGACATGGGCTTAGCTGTTAAAGGCTGGGCTTACAACTGGGAGGGGAGGGGGACAAAAAAGAGGGAGGGGAAGGAGAGAGAGAGAGAGAGAGAGAGAGAGAGAGAGAGAGAGAGAGAGAGAGAGAGAGAGAGAGAGAGAGAGAGAAGACAGGGCAGAAGGTAGAAGAGAAGGAAGGGGTAGACATCTGGAAAGTCTGGGGAGGTAAATATGATCAAGATAAAAATTTTCTTAGAATTAATTTAAACATTTCTCTCTCTCTCTCACACACACACACACACACACACACACACACACTCACACATACACACACACTCTATCTCTCCCATCAACCTACTTCTTCTAAACAGACCCTATCTCTTAAGCCTCCAAAACATCCCAGAATAACATAACCAGCTGGAGACCAAGTGTTTCATGCACCAGGCTGTGTGAACCTTTCGAACTGAGATCACAAATCCCATCACCAGAGCTCCCATGGCTGGCGCCCCCACGGCAGGTCTGTTCGTCATGTTGCAGAAATAGGTTGGGAGTCCTTGGCAGCAGGTCTGCAGAATTCTACAGCATTATGCAAAAGCAAGACAATACATCACCCTTAAGTAGAAGAGAGCAGTGGAATCTGGCCTGGTTTGTAGGTAGGATGTAGGAGGAGAGAAGGAAAAAAAAAAAAAAAAGCAAACACAGTCTAAGCAAAAGTCAGCAGATTGTAAGGCAACCCCTGGTCAAGTAACACTAATAAAACCAGAAATCAAATAAGGAGGAGCCTCTGGCCTCTTCTATAGAACAAGGTCTTCAAAGACAAGCAAAAAAAAAGACAGGGTCTTTCCACAGGGTGCCCAGACACAGCTCCTAATCTCTGCCCCCACCCCCACCCCATCACCACTCATGAATTTGGGGGTAATTTCACCATTATTGTGATTTGAAATAATTCCAGAGCTCAGTTCTATTGTTGTTCTGCATACAGTGAGTAAGGAAACATTTTTACCAGCATCTTTGGGGCGCCTTTTCCTTTGATTTTCTCCAGCTTAATGACATTATTGGGAGGGCTTCGGGGACCGTTATGCAGATGCACTTCCTGGCGAAGTTGCTGCTTCAGGAGAAGTCATTACTTTTTGTGGGCCCCACAGGCACTAGAGAGGCCCGCTTCTATCAACGGCTCCCTACGACAGTTACCTCATGAAAAATACGTTATATGTCAAATTAACTTCACTGTGCAGACCTCAGCTAAGCAGGCTCGGGACATCTCCCTAACGGAACTTGAAAGGTACCCAGAGTTTTAATTAAAATCAAGAATGTAATTGTGCTTAGTTTACTCCTCAGAGATTGTCTGCAAAATAATACGGAACTCTCGCCCTTGGTTTCTGACAGAATAAATGAAACTTGATTTGTTCTTCCCTGTAATGTTTATTACCAGGGAAACTACATTTTAATTGTTGTTGACAAATATTCTGATTTATGGGGTGCATAAAATGGAACACAAGCCACAGTGGCATGTGTCTCCTTAATTTTTCCTCACAAAATGTGGCTTCAGGAGGCTGTGCTAGCTGTCTATCACGGGTATCCTTTAGGCCAGAGCATCTTAAAGTAAGTCACCAGATTGGATCTTGACTAGCAGAAAAAGAACCATCTGTCAGGAAGAGACGTGAGCCGTGGGTGAACGCATCACTTCTTGCCAACATAGGGAGGGCACGAAGATCAACAGGAAGAACAGCAGTGTCCAGCGGACTCTATCCAGAAACTGGGTTCGCTTTCCAGCATCCCAGTCATGCATTTTTAATTCATCACATGGCAAAGAGACAAGGCTCACACTAATTGGCACCATTAAAAAAAAATCCACACTATCTCAGAACTATTCAGTCAGGGGGACTCTGTATCCTTAACTACACGGACCATTTTGTATTCTGTTTAAAGTTTGCAGCTGAAACCGGCTGACATAGAAGAGGCTCTGGAAATCATGTAAGCTAGATTCCATTCAGCTCACTAGCTGAGCAAGAAAAATACTGAAGGTAAACAACCACGCATTCTTTTATTTTTCTGAAACAAAGTCATAATGTATCAGGGAATTGATATGACGTAGTCCTTCAATTAATGGTATATGGTATCCCTTAAATTGTATAGTCAGCTTCCCAGCTATTAATGAGCTCTTCACCCACAGAGTTAACCAAATAAGGACAGAAAAATCTCTGGAAAAAAGTAAACAGTTGTGTCTATACTAAGCATAAACAGATTTTTCTTCTTGCCATTATTCCCCCAAGGCAATGAGCTATAATTATCTACATAAATTTGATATGATGTTCAGTATTATAAGTAACTTAAGAATGAATTAAATAAAATATATAGGAGAAGAGCTGTGGATGTAGCCCATTGGTAGAGCATTGATATGCATGCAAAAGCCCTGGTTTCAATATCCATCACCACAAAATCAAAACCTTAGTTTTCTTAAAGTATATAAGAGGGTTTATTAGGTTGCATACAAACATTATGTCATGTTATAGAAGGGACTCGAACATCCATAGATTTGAGTAGCATAAGGGTCCTGGAATAATCCCCAAAGGAGACAGAGAGATGGGTGCATGTTATAAAGTCTTCCAGACAGTAATAAAAAATGTCTGCTTACCTTATCACTAACCTGCTCATTCTATAGTTGTGCTTCTCAAATTAAGGGTCATGACCCTTTGTTGGGGGGGGTGCTCAACTAAGCCTTTCACAGGGGTCACCTTAAGACCATTGGAAAACACAGATATTTGCATTATGGTTCATAAAGCAGCAAATTACAGTTATAAACAACAACAAAAATAATTTTATGGTTGGGAGTCACCACAACACGAAGAACTTTATCAAAGGGTCATAGCATTAGGAAGGTTGAGAACCACTGCTATCATGGATATTTTTTGCACGTATGACCTTAAGAAAACTAGAATAATTATCAATTAGGTCTAATAAGGTACATTTAAATATATGCTAATATATGTGAGAATTATTAAGAGAAATTATCATAATACCTACTGAGCACTTCTCTCTGCTAGATGTTAACCTTCCATAATACATAAAATTGCTGTTCTGTTCTTCCTGTGCCTCATGCTAGAAAAAAGCAAAATGGGTGCTAATGGAAAGACCTCCCTGCCTTCCGTAAAGCTGGGTCTGATTACAGACGTCGGGTACTTTGGGCTCAAGGTTTTCCTTGTGGCTGCTTTCTCAAACTTATATTCCGACATACTTTGCTTTTACGGCATTTTTAGCTTAAAAGGCTCTCTCGGGCATAATTAAATCATTTAATGTTCCTGAGTGTTATTTTCCTCCTTAAGAAATGCAATTTTCTGTCATTTCTTTCATTTGAACTACCATGAGAGTGCCTGCCTAGGTGCATACCTGTCTTGGGACGTTCCTGCTGATAGATTTCCTATGATTGGACTTTAAGAAGTCAATGTGGTACGACCCTACAGCAGAGGGACAGGGGTTGGGGGCATGCACTGTGGGCTTGGTTTTCCGCTTCTACCACTCTTTTCAACCCAGGAACAGTCAAACCTTTTCCTAGACTTGCCATTTGCAAAGTTCAAAGAAGAAAAGGGGGATTTTTCTCTTCTTCTTTGATTTGGGCATTTTTAAAGTCTCACTGAAAATTTTACCACAGACCATTGAAACAGCAGTAGTAATGGCGCGCAAGGTGATACCGTACAAAGGGTCTGGGAGGAAATTTGGCTACAACTGCTCAATTTAGCATCTTTACCAAAAGAAAAGAAGCATCATACATGATTGCTCCATTGTTACGTCTCAAGCTTCTGAAACAAAACACCACAGGATGTGTGGCCTAAACAACAGAAATTCATCTTCAAATGGTTCTTGAGAAAAAAAGTCTGAGGTGAAATGGATAGCAAGTATAGCTTTTCCTGAGGCCAGCCACTCTTCCATGGGCCCTTGTGTCCCATGGTGTCTGAGCACATGTGTCCCTGATGTCTCTCCTGGAACATCAGCGGTATTGGATTAGGACCCACCTGTATGACTTTCCTCTACCTCTGTCAATACTTCAACTACCCTAGCTCACACATGTTCTCAGGTACTTAGGTCCAAAACCTCAACAACAACAAAAAAAAAAAAAAGATTTTCAGGGGACACAGCTCAGTTCTTAGCAGCTAAAACTGTTAAGTGTAGAAAGGACAGAAAGAGTAAAGCTCACTAAATATGTCCAAGATACAGAGAAACTTTGAGCAACATAAATATATAAACACCCAGCATTTGGACCTTGAAATATCTTTCTGTATCTGAATGGGTTCTATGCAAAACTGTAGGGCTCACAGCCCAAGACCACACCCTCAAGAGAAAGATTCCAGGGATGGATAATCAAAAGCATATCACCGTTCAAAGGACACTTCTTATAAATCTAGCCTCAACCTCATTCCAAACCCAGATTCAGATCAATGTTGTTGTGGACCATGAGCACCTCCAAGGGGGACTCTGTCATACACACCATTATGTCCTTGTGCCCAGCAACAGACCTGATTCATTCTGAGGGATGAGACTGTTTCCTCAGCAGAAGCAAGGCCTTTGTTAGCAAAGTAAATAAATAGACTGTGGAGTCTTAACTCCTGCTGGCTTCATCTTCTTAGGCAGGACTCTCTGGTGTTTCTGCCAGAGTGGTATTTGAGATAGAATGCCAACTGTAAATAAGATGAAGATTCACTTTAAGAATCTACTTTATTCATTCTTAGTGTTTACTCAGAACGTATTTGCAGAATGTATTAAGGCATTAAAAGTTTCTAATGGAGGTGATGATAAACCATCCTTTGGAATGTTGGGGGCATCATGAGATGATCTAAATGCTTCCACCAAACTCCAGAACACTTCAAAATGTGCATCCTCTCTTTAAGAAACACTGGACGCATTCTTTGCTTCCCTGCTCCTAGATCTCATTTGCATTGCACCAGACAAGCATTTGAACAAGCTCTTGATTTGAGCCTCTATTGATTTTCCAGCCACCCAACAAACTCTCCTAAAAATAATTGGTTTTCAGTAATAATCTATAACTTATACACATTAACATAGAGATAAAGGGAAACCGAGCCATTTAAGTCTGCCACATTGCCGTTCTAGTTAATGGGTGATGGGTCTATGAAAGAATCAGACCTATCCTTCACTTTGACTTTGGGCATTTTCTTAAAGATCAGCTGATTTAAAAAAAATTTTTTTTTGCTCTCTCATGCAACATTACACATGTTTTGTCTAAAAACCTAAATGGCTTCACCTCGTGCTCTCTTTTATCTTTATATTAGCCTTGTTTTATATTAGCATTGCTTTACTTTAACAAATACCTGATACAATCCACCTAAAAGAGAGAAGGCTTTGATAATTTAAGCCCATGATCAACTGGCAACTTTGCTTTGATGCCCCAAGAGAGACTGACCATCATGATTGAGACATGTAGTGGAAGAAGCTGGTGACATTATGGTGACACAGAGATAGGAGCGATTAATAACAAAGATTAGCCAGGGTGGGAGGAGGGGAAGAAGAAGCCACAGCCATGCTGCCAACATCAATTCCTTTACATCCTCCCCTACTATATGTATCTTAACGGTTCCCCCATGGGCCCCAGCATCCAGCACCCCAGACTTTCCTCTGTCTCCTCAGATGCAGTGTTTGCCCTTTACATGATGTTGCTACAACTGAGCCGCCCTCTCTCATCCATCCCATCGCCTCCCTGAGCTAAATCATTTCTCCCTAATACAGGAATAGCAAAATCAGTGTCCCTGTCACAAGTTCACACTTACATATCCACCGCCACCTCCCCTTTCTCTTATAAGGCTATCACAGTTGTCACTGGCATTTATCCTGGCGATCCTTTAATTAATGTCCATCCATCTTTAATTAATTTCCTCTGTGGAAACAAGGTCAGCATGGCTCCCTTATACCTCATCATACATAGTCCCTGGTACCTCACTGAATCCTTACCATCTTCTGTTGAATAAATAAACGGCTTCACCCATGCTCTAACTCTACCCACTGTGTTTCCAGGATGCTGCCCTGATTTCATGAAAACCAAACTATCTTCTCCATTATGAAAGTTGGTCTTCATGAGAATTCCTTGGGGATGAACAGGGGCCAACACCTCACCTAGTCATCAGGAGAGTCATCCGTGTGCACGAGGCTCAGTGCATGACAAAACATAAACTCCAAGGCTGGAATTTTTTCCCAATCACAAGCTATTAATAATTTAGCAAAATTAATTCAAAACACTTCACTCAACACTGAAACAGAGCTGAGGAGGAAGTGATGCGTGCGCCTGTCTTCCAGGGTTGAATTAAATACTGCAAACAGCAAAGGAAAATGCCATCACTCCTTCTATAGAGCACAAGTCGCCACTTAGAGTTTAATTGCTTTTTCTTTTTTGTCTTTCTAAAGATATTAAGGAAGAAACATCCAAGACACAAATAAGAATCTTTATTTCACACAGGTGAATGATTTTCCATTGTAATAGTCATTTGTTCAGACCTCAAAAAAAAGAAAACAACAAAAAAAGCTGAAGGAATGTCTTCTTTTTTTTTTTTCTTCAGCATGAAGCAGTCATGAAGTCAAAGCAACATTTTCAGTAATTATTATTATTAGGAGCAAAGAGTGAGGCAGACAATCTGCAGGGCATAGAATTAGCTCTAAAATTTCCAGTAGAGCAGTACTGAGGAAGGAAGAGACGGTACAAAAACAAGTGGGCCAATGTCAGAACAGAATTGCCCAGAAGAAATCCCATTTTGCACAGGGGAGCCTGCTGGATTCTCTGACTCTTGCATGGATGAAGAAACAAAGGGATGGTGGAAAACCTGTCATAGCCACTACTCAGAGGCACGGAGAGATAGGGAAATCTGTGTGGAGCTCTCAGGACCCTGGGAGATAACTGGTATGTCAAGCAAGTTTCAAAACATTAGAACCCCACCTCGCCCTGGGTGTTTATAAAATGCCAGTAAGGAGGACCTGCCTCAGAGTTTTGACCCAGTCCCTGGGATAGATCCAGGCATTTACACATCCATTATGTTCCCAGGGTATTTGGGCAATCCCAGAACCACCTTTAAGAACCACATGCAAGGCAGGAGAGACAGCTGAATGGGTAAGAGCACCTGCTGTGTAAGTATAAGGAACTGAATTAGAAATTTAAAGACAATATGGGTATGGTCACAAATGTCTATCATGCCAACATTACAGGAATGATATACACAAATCCCATGAGTCTTAGTTACAGTGAAAGATACTGTGTCAGGGGAATAAGGCAGAGAATTATGAGAAAAATACCCAGCTTCATCAATCATCCAGCCTCTGCATAACACACAGGTACACACACACACACATATACACACATACACACACATACATATACATAAACATACAATACATATACACATACATACACATGCATACATATACCCATGCATACATATACATATATACACACATACATATACACGCACATACCCACACACATACATATACACATACATACACACGTATACATAGACCTATGCATACATATACATATATATACATATACACATACATACCCACACACAAAGAATAATAGTACTCACGAAGTGACAGCCATGTGTGCTAAGGACTTTATATAAGTCACTGATTCATCCTTTATAGCAATATGGTAAAGAAGAAACACCCTCATCCATCCTCCAAAAAAGAAAGGAAGACTGAGATGGTAGGCAGCTGGCCAGCCCAAGAATGAAAATTCGTGGTTAATTCTTAGGGTTGGTGATCTAACCCTTCAGCTAGAGTCTTCCCAGCATTAGATCCAGTTTTAAGGTCACACCCTTTAAGGGCGCTATCAGCTCCAAATAAGTTACTATTGACCCACATAAACCAATTAAAAATCACTAGTTTCCAAGATTGTATAGCAGTCACAAGCCCACAAACACATCTCCATGTGGTTAGGCTTGAACATGATACAAAAACACTCGTAAGTGTGAGAGTTAAGGAAGCTGCACACAGCCAATGGATGGATGTGCCAAGTCTATCTCTATGTGAGGCACGCATGAGAAAATGGAACACACTGATGACTTCATTCTAAGGATTGTTCAAAACAGGGTGGACTTTGAAAAGTAATATTGAAGATGACCCAAACACCCAACCAGGGCCACAAGAGGAGGTAGCAACAATAATCACAGAAAGAATAAACTGTAAGAGTTCAGGACGTGAAGAAGTCTATCAATGCAAGTCCACATAGAAGCCAGAAGCCCAGCAATAGCGAGATTATAGAAGTACCGCTCATATAAATAGGTTCTTCCCCCAGTACCCACCACTGCCCCCAAAGAAGCCTGCATCCCACAGGAAAAGAAATAGGTAGGAAAACAGCTTTGGAATTTGTAACAGATTCTTCCCTGGTGACATTGGTTACAAAACTCCTCTATATCTCAATTCCTCATCTGTTTAATGAGACTCATAACACCCAACTCAAAGAGTTGTAAGAAGTAAACAAGGTAATGTGTGCCAAGCATACATTGCTACCTGGGGCATTGTGCTAGCTCAGAACATGGCGGCTCTTGTAGTCTTACCTCTACCGTGGCTTTGCTGCTATAGCCATTAATATCACAATCAATAGCTGCTCAAGAAAACAAAACAATTTCTTAAAGTAAAATAATACACAATGGTCCAGACACTCTTCAGTTAAAAGTTCACATGTTCTCTTCCTGGTAATCCAAAGCTTGGCAGTCGGGGTCATGTGGTTTCTAATGACACAGGTGCTCCGGATAGAATTAGAAGAGAAAAGTAAACTAACCTAATAAAGCAGCATTTGGTGCCCTACTTTTCCCCTACATGGTTTACACATTCCCTTAATTAAATTTTTTAGTAAACGTGGCTCCACAGCCGTGCTGGGCTCACTTGGATGCGCTATAGAGTGATTCACAGCATCCATGGAAACTTCCCCCGCTCCACGTGCCAAATTCCTTGCTGTAGGTGCAATATCAGAATTCATTTATTATTTCGCTCCAGCTTAATTAATCCTTTTGCCAGCTACCTCTCTGTGATGGAGTTCTGTTGACAATGTTGAGCAAAGTTCTAAGGCAAAATGGTCTTTGCGATGGGTTTAATCTTGGATGGTCTGCCACTTCTGATTAAACTTCATGAGGATTTATAGCAACCTCTGCCCACCCCACCCCCACAACCCACATGCCTGTAACCTTTTAAGGATGTCTTATACAAAACAGAGGTTGTGGGTTTCTGAAAATCCTTGTTCTAATAATTCTGCTAGATGGCTGACCCTGGACACTCAGCTGTCTCTCATTTCTTCTTTACCCCACCCACTTCCAACCCCACACATATCTCCTCCAAAAATTCCCAGCAAGGGTAAAAATTAACAGCAATCTAATTAATGGCTTGATTTCACCAGAGGAAGGGAGGGAATTTTACAGTGTCTCACTGGAGGATGGGCTTTCTGTCTTTGCTGATGACCCAAGCATGTCTGCTAAGGAGAAATATGGTGTCCCGTGCCCCTCTGATATGCCACAGGAACTGATTGGCTGTGGCTACTGGCATGACAGGTGCAATAAATATTAATTAGCATGCCTGGCTACAGAGGGAGTAATGCTGAGCTGCTTTCTCTGAAGCGTTAAATTGTAGTGCTGGTATCGATGCCTCACCGTCTCTGCCATGGTAGGGAAGCATTTTGAGTTACACGCATCTCTCTATAAGCAACGGAATAAAGGTTTGTCTGTTGCCTAGAATGATGGGGAAAGGAAGTATCGCCTAAGAAGGATGGAGGTACGGCCCTTGGCACTCCCAATGCAATTATCTTTGTCTTTGTTTTCCATCAGTTCAGAGCAGATACACCAATGTATGCTGTGGTTAGGGACTAAAGCTGAAACATCTTCCCTTTGCTGAATACATAGGAAAGGGATTCAAAAATTCCATGTCTGTGATACAGTGACACACACACACACCAGGAGTATGCTTAAATATCAGAGGAGCTGGGTTTAGATTATGGGTCAGCTGGTGGCCTTACAGAGTTCAATCAGAGTACTGGGATTTTCACCAGTGTTTATGGATAAGTAACTATAGCAGCCTAGACTAGGAGAGAGTTACACTGAGGAACTGGAGATAAATTGCCCTTAAAATTTAGCTCTGGTTGGAAACAAACAAACAAAACACACGAGGAAGCTGTGATAAGCAAATTAACATTAGCGCTGATTCTAGGCTCACAGCAAAAACACATTTTGGAAATGGGTATGTTTAGCTGTTTACACCTGAAGTTATAACAAAACAACAGCATTTCACCAAGAAAAGAGGCTCTAATTAAATACTGATATTTTCCAAATCCTTAATTATAATGGCTTACAGTTCTGCCTGAGGGCTTCTCTGGGAGCTAATCTGCTGGAATATTACCACTTACACTTTTTCATTTGTGGAAGATCTTGCTCCCCCGCGAATTGCCCTTTTTTTTAAAGTTTGTTGTAAATGCATTTGGCATTCGCTTTCTGGGAACGCTTCCTACCCCCTATAAAGGAAAGACTGGCAAGAAACATGGCAAGCAAAGTTTCATTCTGGGTGGATTTCTTTTCTCTCCTGCATGGCGTAAATATGTTGATATCTGTTTCTCCATTGCAGCTGCAAAGAAATGAGTTTTGACTATGTGAGCAGGCGTGCTTTCTTTATTCTCTCCGGGAGCCTGGGCAATCTAGCAACAGATCCCAGAGCAAGTATTTCTGGCTACAGTGAGCAGAGGGAAACAGCACCCAACGGGCACTGAGCTAGAAGCTAATGATGAGTTAGCCAGAATCAGTAGGTACCTGGAAACCAGGATTGACCATTTTTGCAAAGTACATCTGCGGTCTTCTAGAGCACAGCAGCTTCCAGTCGGGAGGGATCCTGCTGTTCACCTGGTCTCTCCTCCCCTAAAATACTTCCACCTGCTTAGAGAAGCCAAGTTCATCTGCCCCAGGTGTTTAGAAAGCTTATCTACTGCCTGGAATAAGGCTCTACCGTATTATCCATGTCTCCTGGCCAACAGTTCTCCAACAACAACAACAAAAATCCAGCTGTCAGCAGCTGGAGGGGAGAACGGGCTGATTAGAACCAGAGCCTAAGAACTTTCTCCTTGGCAGGGTGGACCAGGAGACAAATGACTTGACTAAAAAAATAAGTTCCAAGTCGGAACTGGGCTCCACTGTAATCACTTGGACTAGAAGGCCCTGTCTGGCTGTTAGGAACCACTTCACAGCAGTTGCTAAGTTCTTATCATCAAAACGAAAAGTATTGAGACTTGTCCTACTTGGCTTTTTTTGTTGCCATGACGAAGCCCTGACCAGAAGCTACTGGAGAGGGTGAGATTTGGCTTACATTTCTATGTCACAGTCCCTGGGAGAAGTTAGGGCAAGAACTCAAGCAGGAACAGAGGTAGAAGCTATGAAGAAGTGAGGCTTACTGGCTTGCTCAACATTCTTACACAACTCAAGGGCTACCACATTGTTGGGGATGGCACAGCGGCCTGGGACCTCCCACATTAACCATTAATCGACATGTAAAACTACACACCTGCAGTGAGTTGAATAAAAATGACCGACACAGATACACAGGGGATGTCATTATTGGAGGAAGGCCTTATTTGGAGGAAGTGTGTAATTGAAGGGTTGGGCTTTGAGGCTTTAGAAGCTCAAGTCAGGTCTAGTGGCTCACTGTGTCTTCCTGCTGCCTGCAGATCGAGACGTAGAACTCTCAGTTATCTCTCCAGTACCATGTCTGTCTGTACACTGCCTTGTTTCCTGCCATGACAATAATGGACTGAACTTCTGAACTGTGAGCCAGCCCCAATTAAATAGCTCTTTTTATAGCATTGCTGCGGTCATGGTGCCTCATCCATATACATATAATAAAACCCTAACTAAGAAAATAAAACATTTCTATGTAAGGTAGGATTTAAAGTTAAGATGCTAAGAGAATTTCAGGTATTTTACTTTATAATAGCTCATTTGGCACAATATACCCTATTTACTCCCAACTCTTTCCCCCACGCTCCCTGGATACCCCACCACTCTCTAACTTCATGGGCTCTCCTTTTCATTTTGTTTGTTTCTTTGATTTTTTAATCCATTGAGTGTAGTTAGCGCTGTGCTCTGGAGGGTTGCCTGATCCTGACTTGATCTTGTAAGGCGCTTACACAAGTAACCATAACTTCAGGGGGTCCATGGGCTCAATGGCCATGCTGTGTCCAGAATATATCAGGTCGCAGAGTTCTCCTCCCCATCCTCAGATTTGTACCTTCTTGTCATATATATATATATATATATATATATATATTTCCCTTTCATATATATATTTCCCTTTTAAGGCTGAACATTCAACAGTCACTTATTTTCTACACATAACCATACACGATTTTTTTAGACCTCCCAGATGGGCTTTTAATTCACTGTGTAGCTGAGGACAACCACAGATTCCTGACCCCACTTCCAGAGTGCTGGAATGACAGGCCTAAGAAACCGTACTTTTCTTTTACATGGCACTAGGGAGAAACAACACAAAACAGGGCTTTCCGCATGGTAAGTAACCCCTCTACCAAATGCAGCACCTTGTTGGCCCACCAATGAAACCAGGAGCTAGTTAACGGTTTAAACACGGAGTTACCCGGAGGCTAGTTGTCTCGGGTATGTCACTTGGACTCTACAACATCAATTTCCCGATCAGCAAACTAAATGCAGCTTTTCCTCCCTACAAGAGCTATGAGGAGCCAAATGAGATTGTATTTATAATGTTAGAAAAGTGCTCCGTGCTAATAAATAGATGTCATACACAGTAGTTACTGAGTAATAGTAATTACTATAATTATTGCCATTCAATTAAATTCCAGAATCTTTACTATGACCCATAAGGCCCTGCATCATCAGATACCTCCCCAGAGTCACCACAGCATGTGCTGAACAGAATTATGCCCGTCAAGAAGATTCCACGCCCTGCTCCACAAGACCAGGAACCTGATGAATATATTACCTGTGAATATATTACAGCAAACATGTTTAAGGGGATAATCAATTGACTTTAAAAAAAAAAAGAAAGAAAGAAAAGATGACCCTGGATTACCTATATTGGCCCACTTAACCACATGAGCTTTTTTTTTTTTTTTTTTTTTTTTTAACATTTTTTTTTTATTATTCGATATAATTTATTTACATTTCAAATGATTTCCCCTCTTCTAGCCCCCCCACTCCCCGAAAGTCCCGCAAGCCCCCTTCTCTTCCCCTGTCCTCCCACCCACCCCTTCCCACTTCCCCGTTCTGGTTTTGCCGAATACTGTTTCACTGAGTCTTTCCAGAACCAGGGGTCACTCCTCCTTTCTTCTTGTACCTCATTTGATGTGTGGATTATGTTTTGGGTATTCCAGCTTTCTAGGTTAATATCCACTTATTAGTGAGTGCATACCATGATTCACCTTTTGAGTCTGGGTTACCTCACTTAGTATGATATTCTCTAGCTCCATCCATTTGCCTAAGAATTTCATGAATTCATTGTTTCTAATGGCTGAATAGTACTCCATTGTGTAGATATACCACATTTTTTGCATCCACTCTTCTGTTGAGGGATACCTGGGTTCTTTCCAGCATCTGGCAATTACAAATAGGGCTGCTATGAACATAGTAGAACATGTATCCTTATTACATGGTGGGGAGTCTTCTGGGTATATGCCCAGGAGTGGTATAGCAGGATCTTCTGGAAGTAAGGTGCCCAGTTTTCGGAGGAACCGCCAGACTGATTTCCAGAGTGGTTGTACCAATTTGCAATCCCACCAGCAGTGGAGGAGTGTTCCTCTTTCTCCACACCCTCTCCAACACCTGCTGTCTCCTGAATTTTTAATCTTAGCCATTCTGACTGGTGTAAGATGAAATCTTAGGGTTGTTTTGATTTGCATTTCCCTAATGACTAATGAAGTTGAGCATTTTTTAAGATGCTTCTCCGCCATCCGAAGTTCTTGAGGTGAGAATTCTTTGTTTAACTCTGTACCCCATTTTTTAATAGGGTTGTTTGGTTTTCTGGAGTCTAACTTCTTGAGTTCTTTATATATATTGGATATTAGCCCTCTATCTGATGTAGGATTGGTGAAGATCTTTTCCCAATTTGTTGGTTGCCGATTTGTCCTCTTGATGGTGTCCTTTGCCTTACAGAAACTTTGTAATTTTATGAGGTCCCATTTGTCAATTCTTGCTCTTAGAGCATACGCTATTGGTGTTCTGTTCAGAAACTTTCTCCCTGTACCGATGTCCTCAAGGGTCTTCCCCAATTTCTTTTCTATTAGCTTCAGAGTGTCTGGCTTTATGTGGAGGTCCTTGATCCATTTGGATTTGAGCTTAGTACAAGGAGACAAGGATGGATCAATTCGCATTCTTCTGCATGCTGACCTCCAGTTGAACCAGCACCATTTGTTGAAAAGGCTATCTTTTTTCCATTGGATGTTTTCAGCCTCTTTGTCGAGGATCAAGTGGCCATAGGTGTGTGGGTTCATTTCTGGATCTTCAATCCTGTTCCATTGATCCTCCTGCCTGTCACTGTACCAATACCATGCAGTTTTTAACACTATTGCTCTGTAGTATTGCTTGAGGTCAGGGATACTGATTCCCCCAGATTTCCTTTTGTTGCTGAGAATAGTTTTAGCTATCCTGGGTTTTTTGTTGTTCCAGATGAATTTGATAATTGCTCTTTCTAACTCTGTGAAGAATTGAGTTGGGATTTTGATGGGTATTGCATTGAATCTGTATAGTGCTTTAGGCAAAATGGCCATTTTAACTATATTGATTCTACCGATCCATGAGCATGGGAGGTTTTCCCATTTTTTGAGGTCTTCTTCCATTTCCTTCTTCAGAGTCTTGAAGTTCTTGTCATACAGATCTTTCACATGTTTGGTAAGAGTCACCCCAAGATACTTTATACTGTTTGTGGCTATTGTGAAGGGGGTCATTTCCCTAATTTCTTTCTCAGCCTGCTTATCCTTTGAGTATAGGAAGGCCACTGATTTGCTTGAGTTGACTTTATAACCTGCCACTTTGCTGAAGTTGTTTATCAGCTGTAGGAGCTCTCTAGTGGAGTTCTTTGGGTCACTTAGGTAGACGATCATGTCGTCTGCAAATAATGATAGTTTGACTTCTTCCTTTCCAATTTGTATCCCTTTGACCTCCTTATGTTGTCGAATTGCCCGAGCTAGTACCTCAAGTACAATATTGAAAAGATAAGGAGAAAGGGGGCAGCCTTGTCTGGTCCCTGATTTCAGTGGGATTGCTTCAAGTTTCTCTCCATTTAGTTTGATGCTGGCTACCGGTTTGCTGTATATTGCTTTTACTATGTTTAGGTATGGGCCTTGAATTCCTGTTCTCTCCAAGACTTTAAGCATGAAGGGATGCTGAATTTTGTCAAATGCTTTTTCAGCATCCAATGAAATGACCATGTGGTTTTGTTCTTTGAGTTTGTTTATGTAGTGGATTGTATTGATGGATTTCCGTATATTGAACCAACCCTGCATTCCCGGGATAAAGCCTACTTGATCATGGTGGATAATCGTTTTGATGTGTTCTTGGATTCGGTTGGCAAGAATTTTATTGAGTATTTTTGCATCGATGTTCATAAGGGAAATTGGTCTGAAGTTCTCTTTCTTTGTTGGATCTTTGTGTGGCTTTGGTATCAGCGTAATTGTGGCTTCGTAGAAGGAATTGGGTAGTGTTCCTTCTGTTTCTATTTTGTGGAATAGTTTGAAGAGTATTGGTGTTAACTCTTCTTTGAAGGTCTGGTAGAATTCTGCACTGAAGCCATCTGGTCCTGTGCTTTTTTTGGTTGGAAGACTTTCTATGACTCCTTCTATTTCTTTAGGCATTATGGGACTGTTTAGATGGTCTAGTTGGTCCTGATTTAATTTTGGTATTTGGTATCTGTCAAGGAAATTGTCCATTTCCTCCAGATTCTCCAGTTGTGTTGAGTATAGGCTCTTGTAGTAGGATCTGATGATTTTTTGGATTTCCTCAGTTTCCGTTGTTATATCTCCCTTTTCATTTCTAAGTTTGTTAATTTGGATACTTTCTCTGTGCCCTTTGGTCATTCTGGCTAAGGGTTTATCTATCTTGTTGATTTTCTCAAAGAACCAGCTCCTGGTATTGTTGATTTTTTGTATGGTTCTCTTTGTTTCTACTTGATTGATTTCGGCCCTGAGTTTGATGATTTCCTGCCTTCTACTCCTCCTGGGCGAAATAGCTTCTTTTTGTTCCAGGGCTTTCAGGTGTGTCATTAAGCTGGTAATGTATGCTCTCTCCATTTTCTTTTTGGAGGCACTCAGGGCTATGAGTTTTCCTCTTAGCACTGCTTTCATTGTGTCCCATAGATTTGGGTATGTTGTGTTTTCATTTTCATTGTGTTCTAAAAAGTCTTTAATTTCTTTCTTTATTTCTTCCTTGACCAAGGTATCATTGAGTAGAGTATTGTTCAGTTTCCACGTGTATGTGGGCTTTCTGTTGTTTCTGTTGCTATTGAAGACCACTTTTACTCCATAGTGATCAGATAGGAGGCATGGGATTAGTTCGATCTTCTTATATTTGTTGAGGTCTGTCTTGTGACCAATTATATGGTCGATTTTGGAGAAGGTACCATGAGGTGCTGAGAAAAAGGTATATTCTTTTGTTTTAGGATAGAATGTTCTATATATATCTGTTAAATCTAATTGGTCCAAAGCTTCAATTAGTTTCATTGTGTCCCTGTTTAGTTTCTGTTTTCCTGATCGGTCCATTGAGGAAAGTGCAGTGTTGAAGTCACCCACAATTATTGTGTTAGGTGCAATGTGTGCTTTGAGTTTTAATAAAGTTTCTTTTACGAAAGAGGGTGCCCTTGCATTTGGGGCATAGATGTTCAGGATTGACAGTTCTTCTTTTTGTATTTTTCCTTTGACCAGCAAGAAGTGTCCCTCAGGGTCTCTTTTGATGACTTTGGGTTGAAAGTCAATTTTATCTGATATTAAAATGGCTACTCCAGCTTGTTTCCTGAGACCATTTGCTTGTAAAATTGTCTTCCAGCCTTTTACTCTAAGGTAGTGTTTGTCTTTGACCCTGAAGTGTGTTTCCTGTAAGCAGCAAAATGTAGGGTCCTGTTTACGTATCCATTCAGTTAGTCTGTGTCTTTTTATTGGGGCATTAAGTCCATTGATGTTAAGAGATATTAAGGAATAGTGATTGTTACTTCCTATCATTTTTGACGTTATTTTTTAAATTTGAATGCTTAACTTCTTTTGGGTTTGATGAAAGGTTACTATCTTGCTTTTTCCAGGGTGAAGTTTCCCTCCTTGTATTGGTGTTGTCCTCCTATTATCCTTTTTAGGGCCGGGTTTGTGGATAGATATTGGGTAAACTTGGTTTTGTCATGAAATATCTTAGTTTCTCCATCTATGGTGATTGAGAGTTTTGCTGGATATAGTAGTTTTGGTTGGCATTTGTGTTCTCTTAGAGTCTGCATGAGATCTGCCCAGGACCTTCTAGCCTTCATAGTCTCAGGTGAAAAGTCTGCTGTGATTCTGATAGGTCTTCCTTTATATGTTACTTGGCCTTTTTCTCTTACTGCCTTTAGTATTCTTTCTTTGTTTAGAACATTTGGTGTTTTGATTATTATGTGACGGGAAGTATTTCTGTTCTGGTCCAGTCTGTTTGGAGTTCTGTAGGCTTCTTGTATATTCATGGGCATCTCTCTCTTTAGGTTAGGGAAGTTTTCTTCCATAATTTTATTGAAGATATTTGCTGGCCCTTTAAGTTGTAAATCTTCACTTTCATCTATGCCTATAATCCTTAGGTTTGGTCTTCTCATTGTGTCCTGGATTTCCTGGATATTTTGGGTTACAAGCTTTTTGCATTTTGCATTTTCTTTAACTGTTGAGTCCATGGTTTCTATGGAATCTTCAGCATCTGAGATTCTTTCTTCTATCTCTTGTATTCTGTTGTTGATATTTGTATCTCTGTCCCCTGATTTCTTCCCAAGGCTTTCTATCTCCAAAGTTGTCTCCCTTTGAGTTTTCTTAGTTGTTTCTACTTCTGATTTTAGATCCTGGATGGTTTTGCTTAGCTCCTTCACTTGCATGTTTGTGTTTTCCTGTAATTCTTTAAGAGATTTTTGTGTTTCCTCTTTCATGAGCTCAGCCTGTTGACCAAAGTTCTCCTGTATTTCTTTAAGAGATTTTTGTGTTTCGTCTTTCATGACCTCAGCCTGTTGAGCAAAGTTCTCCTGTATTTCTTTAAGTGTTTTTTGCATTTCCTCCTTGTTGGCTTTTGTATTCTCCTGGATTTCTTTCAATGATTTTTGTGTTTCCCTTGCAAGGGCTTCTAACTTTTGATCCATTTTCTCCTGAATTTCTTTATGTATGACCTTCATGTGTTCCTGTACCAGCATCATGACCAGTGATTTTAAATCCAAATCTTGTTTTACTGGTGTGATGGGGTATCCAGGACATGTTGGTAGAGGAGAATTGGGTTCAGATGTTGCCATATTGCCTTGATTTCTGTTAGTGACGTTCCTGCGTTTGCCTTTTGCCATCTAGATCTCACTGGTGTTAGTTTATCTTGTCAGTGCTGGACTCACCAGTGCAAGCTGCCCCTTCCCAGTTGGCCTCTGGTGCACAGCTTACCTCCTGCACTGCTTGTAGACAGTGTGCTGCTGCCCAGGCTGTTCTGATCCCAAAGCAGGCACCCGAAGGCTCCCGCTGGGGCCCGCTGGATTCACTGGAGCACACTGACTTCTCCCAGCTGGCCGCCCGGAAGCCCAGCTAGCCACTTGCAGGACTTGGAGATGTAATGCTGCCGCCCAGACTGATCTGGATCCGGAAGCGGAGAGAGTAGAGCTAGGGGCTTCTGCCTGAGGCCTTGCCCCAGATTGTGTCTGTGGAGCAGATGGAGCCCGTGTGCACTCCCAGGGAGTGCCGACCGTGTATGCTACTGTGACCTCCCCTGTGTTCCGCTCACTCAGCTGGGCAGCCGATCTGCCAACCGGGCTGTCGCACACAAGGTTAGCCTGGCCGCCCAGTCCCTGAGTCCAGGCAAAAGCCTGGGAGGCCAAGGTCCGAGCAAAGTTCCCCTGGGGCTATGACTGATAATTGGGTTTGCCAGGTGAATAGGATGGCGGGCGTGCGCGCCCGCGCTCCCTGAAAGCGCCGGGAGAGTCTGCTTTGCTAACAATCACCTGGGCGGGTTGACTCACAGATGGCCCACCAAGCCGCCCAGTTCTTGGGGTCAGTCCTGTGCCTTTTGGGGCCTGGACCCCCGCTTTGTTAGCCTTAGGCTATGCCTGTTACAGGTCTGCCCGCCTGAGCTCTCTGTCGTCCTGCAGGCAAAATGGCGGCGGCGCGCTCGCAGGCCTGGGCAAAAAACCTCCTGGTTGGGTTGGCACCCCGATGGCCCCCCGACCCGCCCAGGGCCTGGGTGCAGGCCAACGCCCGTCGGGCTCAGACCACCGCGGTGTTGGCCTCGGATTATGTTTGTGTACCTCAGTCTGTCCGATTCCTGGAGTACGGATCCAAGATGGATGCTCCTCTCCTGACTGGTGGGAGGCCGAGTTCTCACCACATGAGCTTTTAAAAGCATGGGAAAGAAGTCGATCAAGAGACTCAAAACCAAAGTGGGATTTAGCATGCCATTGCTGGTGTTAAGTAGGAAGGAGCCACATGGGAAGGGGAAAAAAACAAAAAAAGATGATGGGGACCATGGAAGATCTCTAGCCCTAAACAGAAACTCTGGCCTGATGACATTTTGACTTTGGCTTTGGAGCAACTAAGCAGAAAATACATCTTCACACAGATTCCCTACTCACTGGCGGATACTGTGTGAGAATAATGTTGCTTAGTAATTGCTGTTAACATTACTGAGTAATGTTTTAAGCAGTTTAATGACACTGATATAGTAGCCACCCATCTGTTTATCACCAACACATTTCAGATCAGCCGTCGGTCTTACTGGGTTCCATTGGCAGTGCTGGGGATTGAACCAAGGACCTTGTGCATGCTAGGCAGGTGTCCTACCACTGAGGTCGGTGCCTGATCACAGGACTGAGTTCTTTCTACGAAGACTTTGTGTGTATAATTCATTCCCACTTCTCACTTGCTCTTTTGTCCTCCAACTCTTCACCTGGTTGCACTTCTTTATCTTTTGGGTGTCAGCTCAGTTTCACCTGCATGTCTTATCTTATACTTCCTATGACTCTTTGTCCAGCCCCGCCCCCTATGACTCTTTGTCCAGCCCCACCTCCTAATTACTCTTTGTCCAGCCCCGCCCCCTATTACTCTTTGTCCAGCCCCACCTCCTAATTACTCTTTGTCCAGCCCCGCCCCCCTATGACTCTTTGTCCAGCACCACCTCCTAATGACTTGGTCCAGCCCCGCCCCCTATGACTTTTTGTCCAGCCCCGCCCCATTGGCTTTTGTCAAACTTTATAGTTGTCTTTTTTTTTAATTTTTCTATATTCTTTGTTTACATTTCAAATGATTTTCCCTTTCCCGGTTCCCCCCCCTCCCTCCCCATAAGTCCCATAAGCCCTCTTCCCTCTGCCCATTCTCTAATCAAACCTCTCCTACTTCTCTGTCTTGGTAATCCCTTTGATGCTCCTTTTACTTGTGTAGCTATAAATACGACATAAGTTGTGGCTCCGTGAACAGCACTGGTGGATCCTGAAGCAGCGATTCACTTCACTAAGTCCTGTGGCCACCCGATGAAGAAGCCACCATTATCACTGCCCGTGACCATAAGGGATCTGAAAAGTGAAATGGTTGGGTGACATTCTCCAGGTTGCCTGGACTATTAACTCTGACTAAGACTCCTGAGATAGCTGTTTCTGAGTCCTCCCAGTCCTCTGAGAGAAGGTCTAGGTGAAGGAGAGAGTCACTGTGTGAGTGAACCAGCACAAACTCCCCAAGTTCAGATATCTGGATCCCTCTAACATATATATAACAGAGCCTTCAAATCCAAACTTGCCCCTGCCAGGCCCTTGACAGTATCCTAAGATAACTAATGAAGTACCACAACCCAGGTGGCTTAAAACAATAGCATATTGTCCCACAACTCAAAGTCCAAACCTCAAGGTTCATCAGGACCACACTTCTTGTGGAAATTATCAAGGGAGTCCTTCCTTGACTCTTGGCTTCTGTTGGTCTGACCCTTTGACTTATGCATTTATTTCTCGCAGAGCCTTCTTCATACCTATGTCTTGTCTCTTCTTAGGAAGACGCCAATCACACTGAATAAAGACCACAGGCTCCCCTTCCCTTAACTCCTTCCTTCTAAAAAACAACCATCTTCTCAGACCCTAGAGATGACAATGTCAATAGAGCTTAAAGGGTGAGACAATTCCACCTCTAACTGTCTCCTAGTTACCTATATGATGTGATTTGGCTGCTTATCAGAATGAGGTGTGTTTGCTGGCTTCTGTTGATCTTGGTCCCCGCTGGTGACATGTGGCTTCTTGTTACCAAGGTAGACCACAGCTAAACAGGTCAGAACGGGCTGCGGCTGCCGCCACCGTGGCCGCAACGGGAGGGAGCAATTAGAGCAAAGGCTTGTTTGTGAAACCCAAGCGCCTCGTGTTCATTACTTTCTCCCTCACTTCTCTCCACACCCACACTCCCCGGCCAGGCTCTCAGGTGGTCATTAAGGGGCAGGCACGTGACAACATGTGGAACCGAGCAAGTGTGCTCCCTTTCTCAAGCATCTGATTTGGCAAGTGGCATTTTCTACAAAAGCATCTGCAGCGAGCGATCCAGCTTCCTTGGTGGCTCTGACTGGAAACGAAAAAATAGGAACGCATATAGCAACCACCACAACTAACAGAGTCAGATTATTAAAACACTAAAATACCCCCCTCTTGCCTCTGGAGTCAGGCACACACAACGCATATATGTTTCACTGAACTAGCGAGAGCCCATATAGCACAGCTTGTAGTGTGACTCCGAGGTCACCAAACATGGGGAATTCTCTCACTATTTCACAACCATTGTGGGGTGATTTGTGCAGAACTCACATCTCTGCAAGGGACGACAACAAAACCTGTGTTTAAAAATAGCCAGTCACCATTTCCCAAGAATAGAAAATGCAAGATGAATCGCATGCAAAGCGCTCTAAGATTTCTGTGGTGTATTGGGACTGGAACAAAGGACCTCTGACTTTATGACAGCAGGCTTGTTGTTCCCACTCCTGTCAGCTTTGACTCTCACCCCTCGCCACTGAAAAGAAAACAGCAAGAATACAGCATCCCACTCTCTGGACCCTGCTCTGATTTATGGAGTCCTGTCATTTCAGCACACAGGTTTGGTGTTCCGAAGCAACTAAAACCCAAGATATGTAAATTTAACCTGGATGGGGCACAGGCAAGTGAGAAAAGGTCCCTGGTAAAAAAAAGATCAACTTAACTCTCGGTGCCTAGTGCTCAGGGCCAGGGGTAGGGATGGTGGAGCCCAGGAGCAGGATCCTGTCTGCCAGGCTACCCCACAGGCACTATGAGGACACAGTTCCAGTTTGTAACAGCAGCACAATTATATCATTATAAACCAGAAAAGGTCAACATTGTGCAGTTATACCACAAACTCAGCTTTAACATAACAACCTATAGACACATTACCAGGAAGAACATAGAATGATATTTTCCTGGGGACAAGATGTGGATTCTTTCTTATGTTCCTTTAGAAACCTCTCCGGGGTCTTTCAGGCTACTGGGCTATGGCAAAAACTGTTCCTAGACCTTAGCTGACCCTATGAAGAGGATCTAGTTGAGTCATTATGCCACTAGCCCCACACAGTAAATCCCTGACATACAGAAGGTAGCATTTTCCCTTTCATTTCCAACATGAGGTACTGCAAATTTTCCCAGCATATTTTTATTGGTTATTTGGGAATTTCACACAGTGCAGCCCAATCATGCCAACTTCCCAGTCCTCCCAGGTCCTCTTCCCAGTCCTCTAAGGAAGGAGAAGGAGGAGAAGGAAGAGAAAAAAAAGGGAGAAAGAAAATGAAGAGGATGAAGAAGAAGAGGAGGAGGAGAAGGGAGAAGGAGAGGGAGGAGGTACAGGAAGAAGACGAGGAGGAGAGAAAAAATACACTGAATCCAGTTTGTGTTGCTAATATATTCATTGGAGCACAGTCACACTCCCAGTGGCCAGTCCCTTAAAGAAAAGTGAGGCTTTTCCCACTCCACCCCTGCCAGAAGTCACCAACTGTGAAGAACTACACCATTTTCAAGGTCTCTCTTCAACGACCTCCTGTCTAGACTGTTTCACTGGGGGAGAGGGACCTGTCACAGCAACCTTCAATGTCAAACATCCTCCATTGTGAGTGTGTAGCCATCACGATATATTCAAAGACACTCAGGAGTAAAGAAGATCAATAGATGGTGTGCGTCGGAACTCAGCTTAGGGTATTCTCTACGTGAGTGATGCTACGGTTGCAGGCTAAAATGGAATAGTGTTCATTTGTACAGAGAGGAAAGAACAATTAGAAAATCTACAGGCTCATCCTGTTTACCTTAGAGCAGTGGTTCTCAGTCTTTTTAATGCTGCAAACTTTTAATTCAGTTCCTCGTGTTCTGGTGATACTCCACCCACACAACCACAAAATTATTTCAGTGCTACTTCATGACTGTTGTTTTGCTACTGTTATGAAAATTAATATAAATATCTGATATGCAGGATATATGATATGCAACCCTGTGAAAAGGTCATTCGATCCCCATGAGACTCTTTGGCTTACCCAACAGCCATATAAATAGGCCAAATTCATGCATTAGTTATCAACAACAAACTTCACATTCAAATGAAATCTAAATTTTCACTTTTTTCCTTTGAAGATTTGATGAGATGAAGAGTTTAGCCCAGGGGACAACCACCTCTGCACAATTCCCACCCACTTGTCCTCAGTTCTGTTACCTAGCTTGCTCCCATGAGCTTCTGACCCATGGTTTGTTCTGTCTACTGTCAAAGCCAATTTCTTTCTATAAAGAACAGCCTCCGTATTGACTAAAAGTTTTTGAAACATTAACCTGAATTTCCTTTTGGTCACTGCATGTGAAATCCGATACTCAGACTACCCCCAAAGCATCTCCAATTGCTATTCGAGTCAGACGCATTTACTTAAACAAGCAATTAGCCTTGGCCTTGGAAGGCTGAAGAGAAATGAAGTTCATGAACATACTTGCTCGTCCCTAGATGGTGCCATTAGTCAATGTCCAAGTGTCAATATGCAGCAAATATTGTACCAATTCTGGGACCGGGGAGATTGGAGGCAGGGATGACTAATGTTTCAGGGAGCTGAAAGGGGGCGGGGGGAAGCAGGGCCAACTGAGACATGGTAAATGAATTCACTAAATGTCTACTGGGCACACAGTGTTCTACCGGCAGGCCACAGTCGATAAGCGGTACAGGCTCTCCTTGGATGTTTCATAAGTAAGAAAAGCAAATCCACTGATTGCTGCCTCTAAATGTATCTCCCAAATACTCACATGTTGGAAACTTACTCTCCAAATTCTTACAGTGATGATATTCTGAAGTGTCTTTGGGGGACATTTAGGATTGAATGAGACTGTGAAAGTAAGCCCCGCCCCCCATGATGGGATGGAGTCATGACACAAGAGCTAGAGAGGTCTGAGTGGGGGGCCTCCTCTTACTCCCTCGCTCACTTTCTGTGTGACAATGCCCTTTGCCATGAAACCCAGCAGCGGGACTCCCACAAGATGTTGTCCCCCAACCTTGCCCTTGCCCCTACTAGCAATATAATACATGAACTCATTTTCTTAATGAACTAACCTCTTTGGTGCTGTATTACAGTAACATAAAACATACAAACTCTCCGTGTTCCCTAAGGTTTCTTTAAAGATCTATCGGCTATCAAATGTATGTTCACACGGAAGATCTATCGGCTGTTCATACACAGCAACAAAGAATGTAAATTATGCTTCATTCTTTTTGTCTTTCTGCATGGCAACAAACTTGAGTGTGGCTCTATGCAGTTGGATTTCGGTTTAGAGAGAGAGAAGATGGTTATGTTGAAATACCATACAAATCTTGTCCTTATCTAAAGAGAAGGGAAAAGGAAGGTTTTCAGCAATTACAAATTTTGCCCAAATTCTTTCATCTCCCATCTTCCTTGCTGTAATTACAAGATCCAGCACATGACCATGCCTTGGGAAGTCGCACACCGTGAGCCATCCCCGACGTCATCGACTGCTTCTTCCTGTCGTTCTAGACAAAGGAAGTACAAATAAGTATAAGATTGAAGGAATAAACTTTTCACCAATTTTTGCATTTCTAAAACCAGCTTTTCCTTTCTCTCTAAAGCATGTATCATTGACTGAAATAGATGCTCTAGCTGTGACCCTTTGCTGAAGAAATAGCAAAATGAAAAATGACAACTTTTGAGTCGGCTACTTTGTTAGCAATTGAAAGGAGAGTTCGTATGTATTTACATTTCTTGAACTATTAACTAAATGTGTACTACATAGCCCTGTGGGGTAGTTAAGTGCTAATTACCGGGGCTGTGTTAAAATGTAGCTCATCAGTTAGAACGGTTCAATTCAATGAAAGACTTAGAGTAAATAAATGTTACAACAACAGGATTATAAGGCAGATTATATTTCAGAAAGAAGCATGGTAGGTGTATTGATTAGCTATTCCTACATAACAAAACACCCCAAACGGACACTCAAAGCATCAGAATTTAGTGCTGAGTCAGCTTACTTGTAGTCACATGGCAGAGGGCCAATACCACATGGACTTGTCTCGGTCACTTCAGCTGATTTGTCTCTGTTTCATACAAGTTGTTCTTCAGCAGGGTTCTCTGGTCACATCTACAAAGAGGATTCAGAGGGTAAATGAAAGGTAAACCCAGAAGTTAACATGTTTTCAGCCCCAAGCTTGTATCTAATTTGTTACTAACCTATTGGCCAAGGCAAACAGTCCCTAAATCCAGTGTGGGTGTGGTCAGAAGCCATCAAGTTACAGGACATAGGTCACAGATACAAAGAGATTGTTTAGTGAGTATCATCAATATAATCACTCTAGGTAGTGCTTGAATGAGAAACGCACTTCCCCCCGCCCACACACACACCCAGACTCATGTATTTGAATCCCTGGTGGAGGTTCAATTTGAGAAGGTTATAGAACCTTACAGGGATGGAGATTTCCCAGAAGAAATCCATCACTGGCTGCAAAGACTTTAAGGTTTCATAGGCTACACCCTCTCTTCTTCCTGTATGGAAATGAAATGTGATCTCTGTGGTTCTGGACTAACAGACAAGTCTCATGCTCCTGATGCCATGGCTTCTTCGCTGGGATGGGCTATATCGCCTCTGGAACCATAATTGAAGCCTTCATCCCCTAAGCTGCTTTTGGTCACGGTACTTTATTGTAGCAGCACAAAAGTAACTAATACACTCTACACAGTAGGGCTGGGATGAAGGCTATATTGGACTATATTCATGGGGGAAATAAAAACGTGCAAAGGTTAGGCAATAAAAGGATAGTTCAAGTATAAGAGGGACACAGAGCCTTAGGTGCAGCTTCATGAAGCAGGGCATTTAACCTGCCTTTCATCTTCAGCACTAGGGGGAAATAAATGAGAATTGAAACACCGATTCTCTGCTGTAAACAGTAGATTGCAAAAATGGGCGAACTGGGAAACCAGGAAATCTGTAAGAATTAGTACAGTTGTACAAGCAATGAAACTTGTGAGGAATTGAGTTTAGGTTGGCTGGCAGGAACAGCAAGGATAAAGAAGAAACAAGAGGCATTGTGGGAGCAGAATTGGTAAGACTGACAGATGAGCTCATAAGCAAAGAAGAATATCATCACCTGTGACCTGGGGTACGCATGCTGAGTGTCTGATTTAATACAGTGCTAAGAACCAGGTTGGGAGAGAAATGACAGTTGGAAGCAAGGGGGAAAATGTGTGTTCTGGTTCTGACACGTTGGTTTAGAGGGACCTGAAGTAGTAGGAAGGGCTAACAGTCTGGTGGAGATAGAAAATTCTTAGCCTAACTGACACTGCTGAGGGTAGTTGTGGAAAATTGGAAAAGGCCATGAATATGGAGTCAAAAACTGCGGGAAGCTCAGTTCCTTGCAAGCTGTGTGGAAATACAAGGATAAAGCAGGGAAGAAACTATCGTGACACAGGGAGTCACCATTGTCCATTTACCGAGGGCTTCAAAGTCTCATCTTTCCTTTCGCTTTAACGGCACCCCAGCCCTCCGCTCACATCCCTGCATTCGTTCTGGTTTTTGTTGTTGTTGGGTTGTTTTTCTTTCTTTCTTTTTTTTTTTTTAACAAACCATTCTCAGGGGTAGAAGATACACCTGTGCATCCAAAGACATCTGCGTTTCATCTACAGGCTTCAAGAGCCGTTTGGGACTTGGTATGTGTGAGTGTATCCGTGATTCCTGCAAGCACAAGCTGCCGCTGTATTTTTTTCCCTCTAAACCTTAAGTTACTATGATTTAAAAATAACCCTGTTTTGCATTTATATTAACACTTATATTTGCATTATCATTTCATCAGGAAAAAAAAAAAAACCTTGACTAGAATAACTCTTAGATGTGATTTCAAACGGGTTCCTGAGTGGACGTGACTTGATTGGATCAGGATGTTAAAAAAATTTTTTTCCAAAGAAATGCATATACAATTTGATGCGGAGAGCGTGTGAGAAGCACAAGACATTGACTTGCCATAGACCCACTCTGGGAATACATCTACCATAGAAAGGTAATTTAACTTGAGAGCATGAGAGTCAAGGATGGATAAATAGGCAGCTTGTGGGGTAACCAATCCAAGTCAGGCCAGTCCTGTTCTTGAGTGAACTAAACAGAATAGGGTCCAAGGGGACAGAAAGATGGGAATTGGATGAAAGAGCAAAAAGACACAAAAGAACTGACATGGGAGACGGTCCCTTACATGGAATGTGGCCAGCACACACGACCACAATATAGAGCTGAGTGACAGGGGAGCCCAGAGACACAACCTGACCCTTGGGAATCACCCTCCTTAGTAATCATCCACCATCTTAGCCTCTGTGGCTTTCCTGGCCTAGTTTCCTTGGCTGTTCCTTGCCTTCCCAGCTTCCTGTCTCTACTTCAGCCAGACCTTCCTGGCTTAGCATCCCACCATTCCACCCCTCCTCCAAACCAGGGTGGGTATCAGGTATCCTGTGGGAGAAAGATGAAGAATTTGGTTCTCCATGCTGGCTGTGCCCTTGTGTCACCTGGGAAGTCTCATCAGCCCCCCCACTGTTTGCTTTTAATATATCTGTCCTCCTCCTCCAACAGAGAGAGGACAGATATATTAAATTCCTTGGCATCAGAGTCGGAAGTCTAATGCACGTCTGTAGAGAGACGACAGTGAGGAAAATCGACATTTGTCTTGAGGATGATTTTAATGAGTGCAATAATGATTGACACCTCCCTCCGGAAACACGATGCACAGGCCACAGAAAGGTCACGCATCTCTCCTCCAGGTGGCAGCTTAATGACTTTTTGAAAACTGCCACTTTCAAGAGGCCACATGTATTATAGCAGATAGCACACAAGAATAAGGCACTGATTCTCTTCGGCTTTCAGCATCCCACTCAGATGTACACCTGGACTGCGGCTTGGTAACATTTGCCGTGGGCCATGTTCCAGAAAAGGGACTTTTAGGCTTCTGCTTTTCCATTTAAAAGCACTGTCGTCAGGGTGGCCCGGTAAGCAGGGTGGATATCCTAATAGTTGGAGTGTAGATAACTGTCAGTTGTTCCTAGGCATTGCTGGGTAAGCACACACAGCACAAAAAAACGTAACTGTTAAGACAGCCCTTCCTTCAGAAGGAGAGCAATGTTGAACAAAGGGTATATTAACCAACAAGGCTCTGCAAGCCTTCCTTGCCCCACGGGCACAGAATATGGACGTGAAAATTTACGACTCAGTCTCCTGCACTTTCAAAGTGCAAAAAGACACTATGGTCCACCTCCTCTCCCCCAAAATTAACCGAGTGGCCCAAGGCCACAGGTTAGCCAAGGCCTTTGTTTGTTTGTTTGGGGGAGGACTGTTGGTGGTGGGTTTTGGTTTGTTTTTCTTTAAGACAGAGTTTCTTTTTATAGCCCTGCCTGTCCTAGAACATGCTCTGTAGACCAGGATGACCTCAAACTTATAGAGATCCACCTGCCTCTTCCTCCCTAGTGGTAGGATCAAAGGTGTATTCACCTAGTGTATTTACTACCACCACCACCACCACCACCACCACCACCACTGGGCTTCGAAGGCATTCTTATCAAGCAAGATATTCTAAAGATTGCTGCCTAAAATGTTATTGCTCCCCAAACAGGTCAAGAGACAGAAACGTGTTTAGGCACGTGGTCTGAATAGCCTGGCTGCTAAGCCTGACTTTTACTGCACAGATCGTCACAAACTGAGCTCATTCTCAGGGCCATCAGTGGACAGTCATGTCTGTCTGTCTGTCTTCCCACAAAGGAAAGACAGCCCTGTTCCAGATCTTCCCTATACCCTTATTCTAAAGTCAAGGCTCAAATTGAAATCCAACTGAATCTAACTTTCTGGTTTATGTCTCACAACAACAACAAAAAGCACATTTTGCAATATGCTGGAAAACAGTGTGGAAAACCCCATGTGCTTCAACATTGTCAGGCTGATGATCATCCAGTTAAACCCCTGAAAAATCAAGAAATAGCTTTAGCCTTAAACCCATCCTTAAAAGCTTTAGGGTGCTTTCCTCTTTTCATCATTTGGCTATACGTGTGTGTGTGTGTGTGTGTGTGTGTGTTGTGCATATGTGTGTATGTAATATATATTTCTGTATGTATATATACTTCTCTATATATATTTCTACATGTATATATTTCTGTATGTATATATTTCTGTATTTGTATATATATTCTTGTTAATATATATTTCTGTATATATATGTACTTCTGTATATATTTCTATATGAATATATATCTGCATATATATGTATTTCTGTTAATATATTTCTATATCCATATATTTCTGCATATATTCCTATATATATATATCTTTTTACATGTATATACACCGCTGTTAATATATAATTTTATATGTATATATATATTTCTGTATATATTTCCCTATGTTTCTATATGTCTATACATATATCTTAATATATATTCTGTATGTATATATATATATTTCTGATTGTATATATATATACATTTCTGCTAATATATTTTTGTATATATTTCTGTATGCATATGTATGTTTCTGGATATATATTTCTGTACATATATTTCTGTATGTATATATATATATATATTTCTGTGTGTGCGTGTGTGTGTGTGTGTGTGTGTGTGTGTGTGTTTATCTATGTGATGAGTTTTTAGGAGATCTCATATATAAGCCAAAACACCTTTACATGACTCTAAAAAGAGGCTAATGTGTGTCTTCGCATGGATCTCACCCATCAAATTACACAGTCTATAAAACCTGTTCTTTTAAACACACACACACACACACACACACACACACACACAACTTCAAAGACCTTTAGGGTTCTTTCTGCTGCCTACTTTAAAATCCTTGCAAATTAGGTCTGTGCTCTTTGATCTAGGTGGAGTTCTTGGCATCTGGATTTAGTGCTTTCACCAAAGGGCAAGGGTGGCTTTTGAATGTGCCAAGAAGCCTTTCTTTTCATGGGTGGAAAGAAAAGAATCTGCTCAAACTGAACAAAAACTGAAGGTTTGCCCCAGCCTAGACTCTCTCACACTGTATCCAAACCCACGCTAAAATCAGACAAGCACACACCACAGGAATAGGTGAACAGTGGTGTAGCTATACAAGCCCTCTCAGGAGCTGCTGGGCCCATAATGCCCTTCTCCCAAAGTGGATGTGTGCATCTGTTTTGCACTTGCTATGTTTGTTTACTTGCTAGCTACTTAAACTCCTAAGTGTCAACCCAACTAGGACTTGTGGATACCATGATTTCACCAGACAAGATTATCACAATGTACTCAGAGGGAAAGCTACACACAGT